>NC_088876.1:31312990-31593874 GCF_032884065.1 Artemia franciscana | reverse complement strand
GACGGTGGGCTGCCTCTTCCTCATTAACGACCTCCCCATAATGATCGTAAAAACTTGGGGGATGATCATTTTATCAGAAATTGAGAATACTGGTCATTTTTTATAAGTCGAAAGTGGTTGAAGACAACCTAGGCCCTACCCTAAAACTCTTTTCATATCATATCATATATATATATATATATATATATATATATATATATATATATATATATATATATATATATATATATATATATATATATATATATATATATATATATATATATATATATATATATATATATAATAGCTGTTGGGGAGGCGCTTCGCGCCCCCCCCCAAGCCCTCCCGCACGCGTAAGTCGTTACGCGCCATATTAGTTACGCGCCATTGTAGTTGTGTCCCTGTGTCCCACCTGTGAATATAGAAAGATATATAAATATATGTTTTTAACTACGTAAAACTTGCGAATATACAATATTCTTCGATGTCCTATTGTCTGTGCATATAAATAGATTGTCAGGTTTACCGACTCTTGAACGTGCAACATAAAATTGTCCATGGGAAAAACAATCCGTATTCAGACCTATACCTGATTATTCTAATGATTTCCCTTGAGCTTTGTTGATGGTGATTGCTAATCGAACATTCCCTGTGTCCCCGTCGTCATTTATATATCCCCCTGTGCCCCCTGCATCCCCCTTGTAGTTGTGTCCCTGTGTCCCGGTCGTCATTTATATTCCCAGTATCCCGGTCGTCATTTGTGTCCCAGTGTTCCAGTCTGTAATTTCTCTTTCAGCGTCCCGGTCGTCATTTATATTCCCTGTGTCCCGGTCGTCATTTGTGTCCCGGTGTCCCGGTCTGTAATTTATCTTTGAGTGTCCCGGTCGTCATTTATATCTCCCGGTCGTTATTTGTGTCGCAGTGTCCCAGTCTGTAATTTCTCTTTGAGTGTCCCGGTCGTCATTTACATTCCCTGTGTCCCGGTTTTTAGTTTTCTTTTTCTCCTTTATTTTTCAGTTTTTTTCATTTTTTTAGTTTTTTTTCTTTTTCGGATTTTAGTTTTTTAGTTTTTTTATTCGTTTTTAGTTTTTTTTTCTTTTTTGTAGTTTTTAACTTTTTTTATTTTTGTTTAGTTTTTTCTTTTTTAATTTTTAGTTTTTTACCTTTTTTTATTTTTTTTAGTTTTTTTAGTTTTTAAGTTTTTTTAATATTTTTTTTAGTGTTTTTTGTACTTTTTACCTTTTTTTAGTTTTTTTTTCTTCTTTTTTATTAATGCTAAAGCCAAGGTTCGAACCTGGAACCTCTCGGACCTGGAACCTGGAACATAACGCTTTACCAGCTCGGCTACTTCGGCTTGAATACATTCGTTTTTTTAATTGGTATATGATGAAATAATTCAGACGTCATATAATGACGTCACTCGACAGACAGACAGACGGACAGACAACTTGGATTTTCTTAAATACCTTTAATGACGTCATCGTCATAACAAACATGACGACAACTAACTTCATGACGACATGATGACATGACGTCACTCGACAAACATAACACACAGACAACTTATTTTTATATATATAGATGTATCAGAAACATTGAACAAGAAACTCTTTTATTACCTTTATAGTTGTGATGTTCAGTGTTTTTCCATTTTCACCTAAGGTATGAATAGTTTCGTCTAAAACACGCAAAACCAAGGGCAGTGGCTGCAGGAGTTCTTCGCCAAGAGGGGAAGTCGACGCTCGTACAATAATTTTCAGCATTCGAAAAACATTACCTAGGCCAGCTTGAATAAAGAAGCTGATTATACATTTTTTTAAAAAGTATTCAAACATAATCTGGCTAACTTAGGGGCATATGCAGGGAGACCTTAGGTGGGCTTAAAACTACCGACAACCTAGACGTGCTTAACAAGTTTTCTTAAATAACTCATATTTTTGTCTGTTTCAGTAGTTAACTCGTAGCCCATCTAGTTGTACATTTAGGATTTTCGTTTGGGGCACCACCTAAAAGTTACCAGAAGTCGAGAAACTTTTCAGCAAGCAAATATATTACTGTCATAGTCCCCCTTTTAGCTTGTTTAATACTATTCTGCTAAAAAAGGACATAATAACAAGTTCAATTACCCAAACTGAAGAACTCTAATCTTGCTAATCCTTGAATCAGATTAAATAAAAAAAATAAAATTTTTTTAGCTGAAAGTAAGGAGCGACATTAAAACTCAAAACGAACAGAAATTACTTCGTATATTAAAGGGGCTGCTTCCTCCTCAACCCCTCGCTCTTTACGCTAAAGTTTGACTCTTTCTCTTAACTCTGCTTTTTAAAACAGTAGAAAACTTTAGCGTAAAGAGCGGGGCGTTGATGAGGAGGCAGCCCCTGTCATATACGAAGTAATTTCTGTTCGTTTTAAGTTTTAATGTCGCTCCTTACTTTCAGCTAAAAAAAACTTGTTTTTTTTCATTTAATTTCTGGACGTTTTTGAATTAATGCATGTTTTGATCTTGGCTCTCCGCATATAAATAATTAGAAAAAAATTTGCATATTAAACAATTGCAATTAATTGGAAGATTTTGAGAAAAAAGAAGCGAAGGAGGAGGCCTAGTTGCCCTCCAAGTTTTTGATTACTTAAAAAAGCAACTAGAACTTTTCATTTTTTACATACGTTTTCATTGGTAAGAAATATGCCTAACTTACGAATTAACTTACGCAACGAACTTCTATATTCGTATATTTTTATTGCGTATATGAGGGGGTTAAACCCTCGTCGATACCTCGCTCTTTACACTAAAGCTTAGATTGTGTCCCAATTCCTTAAGAATGACCTCTGAATCACAAAGGCCGTAGAATAATATGCAGTATGAGTTTAGTATCTGAACAGTATGAGTTTAGTATCTGAACTTAGTATGAGTTTAGTATCTGAACTAAAAGGAACTAGCTTATGAACCTAATCGGATTACTTTTTGTACTGTATTGTGTTAGATTGCGCAATTAACTTGCGGACTTAATTGTGAGGGATTACTCACTTCATACAAAGTAAGTTATTATTAGTGTATAATTGAATATATTGGTGTTATCGCTGATTAAGAACTGTGATTAAGACTGATTAACAGTTTGTGAATCTGCACCAACGATAGTGCAATCCTTCTCTTCAAGTGTCCCAGAAACTAGTGCTAACGATCACCCCAATTATTATACTGTCTCAATCAAGAAAACCAATGACCAACGCTTTTCAAAAGATCGAATAATGCAAACTAGGAAAGCTGTCTTTCTGATCACCAAGGTAAATTTTGAGCTTGTTTTCAAGCAGGAAGTCAATTGATATTTACTTTACGTCTTCTCAGGCGGCAGACCATGTCCTGTCAAAATCCAAAGAAATAATTCTTGATGGCTCAAAAATTTTAGCCACAAAAAAAGATGTGGAAAAGTTACACAAGTATGTGCTGTATGGTGTTGATACCAGTGTAAAAGTGGAGAAAATACAAACTGAACTAACAGATTCTTCAGGCCTTCTCATCAATCCTTCAACTGCTATAAGGCTAAGTTTAAACAAAGAACGTTTTCTTCACCCTAGCCGCTCAATCCTCATTTCCTGCAAAGCTGAGCTAAGTGGAGAAATATTCTTGAACGGATGTCCCTTTTTTACAAGATTTATAAGCCCAAGCCCCTAGAATGCTCCACTTGTCTGGCCCACGGCCACGGCAAAAAACACATACAAACAGTCCCATCCGTCTTGCCTTAAGTGTGGGAAAACAGGCCACGCAATTAGTGAATGCCCTGAGTCAGACCCATTCTGCAGAAATTGTAACCGTAAGGGACACACAGCCCTCCAAAAACAATCTTGCCCAGCTCACCAAAAGCGAGTTGTAATCCTTAGAACATCTGATGAAATGAACCTACCCTAATCAGTTGCAGCTGCAAGAATCCCTTGGCATCCCACACCCCATCGACCCAGTAGAAGCCAAGCAACGATTTCTGTAGTAGATGCAAAGACAGTATCATTTCCAAAAGTGACAAATAATGTTCATACTCAAGGTTCTAGTCAGTCCCCCGATTCCTTACCTAAGTTTACTTCAACATCCTGCCCTCCAAAAGATTCATCTAAAAGTAGCCAAGAATGGCAAAGGCTTGCAACTTATCTCACAGTCAGTCACTTAATTGAGGTTAGTAATGAAGCTGAGGAAACAAAAAATATCATCAAGAAGAAAGCTATCATTAAACTCCTAGATGATGACATATTAGAAACAGCTATGGCTCAATTATCCTCCATGAAAAAGGACATAGATTCCACATCAAAGCTAGTTAAGCCTGTAGACTCAACTGCAAATCAAATTAATGCAGGCTCTGAAATTGCCACAACCCCAAAGACGGTAGTCGATGCCACTGCCCTAGTCAAAGGCAAGAAATCTAAGAAAAAAACGGCAAACTTTCCATCCCAGTCCAAAATTACCACCAATGATATTTCGTCGGCTGAAGAAGATTTCCAATATTCTAATCAAGGAGATGATGAAACTCAGACCACAATGGATGTTTAAAAGTGTACTGTACAAGATTTTACGTTTCTCACGAATTTATCACTGTGTAATAATGTTGTTTTAAACTATTACGATGACAAAAATAATTTGCCCACCGGCCCCTTACGATGACAAAAATAATTTGCCCACCGGCCCCGATAGCCCTTTAAACCAAATTAACTGTGAATATCTCGACACTTTTGATTTTGTGAAAAATGTGAAACCTAAGCTAATGGAAGAGACCAAACTTAATGTAATTTGCTTTAACATCAGAAGTATACGGTATAAGTGGGCTAATTTTAAAGACTTAATTTTAATTAATAGTTACTGCCCTTTCGACGTAATTGGAATAACGGAAACGTGGCTTTCAGAAAATGATGATAAGAATGAATTTTCCCTCCCTGGATTTCAAGCTATTCATATTGAAAGAAAATTAACCAAGTCCTCTGGCGGCATTTCTCTTTACATCCGGTCAAGTCTGAAATTCACTAGGCTATTAGACTGTGAATCCTTATTCTCGCAAGCTATAAATAATAGATGCATTTATTCAATAATCGTAAACATAAGTGTTGACGAAAATTCTTTATTTTTTCATTATTTTATAAGCCCCCCTCATTTCCGACCCCTTTCTTTTGTAATCTGTTTGATGATTTTTCTAGTTTTATTAATTTACCACAAAAGAAGGCAATAGTTTTTGGGGACTTCAATTGTAATTTACTAAATGTTATTAATAATAATGATTGTGATACCTTCTTTGAAACATTCACCTTAAGTGGTCTCCTTCCCATAATCCTTTTTCCTACTACAGTTGATCCTGTGAGGGCTACAGCTACTGTAATTGACAACATTTTTGTATCCACTTCCCTAGGAAACCACCTGTCCTCCAAAAGAATATTTTCTGACCTGTCAGATAACTTTCCAATCTATCTCTCCCTACCCTCCCTACGAGCTACTCAACCCTTTAGAACTAATACCCCTACGTACAATAGAATATATAATACTGTGAATATGAACAGGTTCACGGATCGTTTGAAATCCTTCGACTGGTCCAAGGCTCAGCCACAAATGGTTTTACACAGGGACTGAGTGAGCTTATCAGTTCAACCTTTCCAGTTCGTAAATCAAACCGAAAAACTACCCATATACAACCCTGGATGTCTAATAGCCTGATAATCTCTTCATACCGAAATAATGACCTATATAAGTTAGCTTGCGTTGTAAAGTTAGCGTTGTCAAACACCTTTGGTCCTTAGTTTTATCGATTATGAGCAAGCTTTCGATTCTGTTGATAGAACAGCGTTAACAAAGGTCTTATCGTTATATGGTATACCAGAAAAATACAGTAAAGTGATTTGCGCTATGTACGAGAATAATACTGCTGCGGTTAAGGTAGGAAATGAGGTTAGCAACTGGTTTTGTATTAAATCAGGAGTTAAGCAGGGTTGTGTTCTATCCCCCTTTATATGGATCATTTTGATGGACTTCGTCTTAAGGAGCACAGGAAAGGCAATTGGAGACCATGGAATCAAATGGGGAGGAAGAACGCTCCTGGACTTAGATTATGCTGATGATCTAAGCATATTAGATGAAAGTGTGAGCAAAATGAATGAATTTTTAGAGGTTTTACGAGTTCAGGGTGCTAAAATAGGCTTGAAAATTAATGTTAAGAAGACTAAGTCACTAAGGTTAGGAATAAGTGAAGATGAACAGGTGACCTTAGGTAACGAAAAGATTGATCAGGTTAGGAGCTTCAGTTACCTTGGTAGTATTATTAGTAAAGATGGTGGGAGCAGTGAAGATGTTAAAAGTAGAATAGCTAAAGCTCAGGGTGTTTTTTCACAGTTAAAAAAAGTTTGGAAGAATAGAAAGATAAGCCTACAAACCAAGATTAGAATATTGGAAGCTACAGTGATGACAGTGGTCAAATATGGCTCTGAAGCATGGACACTCCGAAAAGCAGATGAAAATTTACTAGATGTTTTCCAGAGAAATTGCCTACGGATTGTTCTGGGTACCCGGCTGACTGACCGTATTTCAAACAGTAGGTTGTACGAAAAGTGTGGTTCAATCCCGCTTTCTGGGGCTATAATGAAAGAAAGGTTGAGATGGCTAGGCCACGTTCTACGGATGAAGGATGACAGATTACCGAAGATTGTCCTTTTTGGCCAACCGTCTGGGGCTACACGGAAAGCAGGTCGTCCTTGTCTGGGTTGGGAGGATGTCATAAATAAGGATTTAAAGGAAATGGGAACTTCCTGGGAGGGTGTAAAGAGGGAGGCTTTAAATAGATTAGGTTGGAGGAGGAGCGTGCGTAGCTCTGTTGGCCTCAGGCGGCTTGGTGCTGCAGTGAGTTATTAGTAGTAGTAGTAGTAGTAAGTTAGCTTGCAAAACCAGTAACGTTACTGACCTGACTAATTATAAAAAATGCTAAAACTTATATACCAAACTTGTCCGGGAAGCAAAAAAAATTATTATTAATCAAAAATCTCGCATTACAAAGGGAACTTCAAAAAATTTGGTCCACGATAAATGAAATTCTTTCAAAAAAAAGGAATTCAAGATCTGTACCTCTTAATCTTAAGGACATCAGTGGCAGATTAATTGACCCAAGTTCAGTACCGGATGCTTTTGATAATTATTTCACTAATATTCCAAATGCTAACTCCTGTTCCTTCTCCCAGTCAGTACAACCTAGCAAGAATCCTGGATCCATGTTTTCTCTCCAACTGATCGTAAAGAGGTGCTTCAAGTTATCAAATGTCTCTCTAATAGTAGTACACCTGACTTCTTTTGCATAAGTAATAAGCTTCTTAGCAAAGTATCTTCCTATGTTTGTGAACCCATTGTGCACATAGCAAACCTGTCTTATGATCAATGGAGTCTTCCCAGAAATATTTAAATCAGCAATTGTTATCCCGATTCATAAAAAAGGCGATCCGTCTGAGATAAGTAATTATCGTCCAGTCTCACTTCTCCCAGTTATATCTAAAGTGCTCGAGAGAATTATATTCCGACGTCTTTCTCCCTTTTTATTTGGGATTCATTCTTCAGATTCGTTGATTTCTCCTCATCAATATGGCTTCCGTTCCAAATTTTCAACTGCTCATGCACTAATAGGCGCCACACAGTTTATACGTTCCCAACTTGACCTTAAAAATACTGTATTGGGCTTATTTCCGGATTTTTCTAAGGCCTTTGATATGGTTGATCACAGTGTTTTATTAAGTAAACTCAACAACTCAGGGATTGGTGGAGTTCCTTTCTCATGGTTTGGCTCTTATCTCTCTGGTAGAGTACAGAGTGTGAGTCTAGGTGGGGTGACTTCACATCCTCTACCTGTCCGGAGGGGCGTCCCACAGGGCTCTGTTCTTGGTCCAATACTTTTTCTCCTTTATATTAATGATTTGGTTACGGACCTTAGTCCATCAGTGCACACAGTACTTTTTGCTGACGATAGCAACTTTTTCATCACCGGTCCTAATTTACCATCCGTCGTCGCCTCTACTCAAACCCTTCTGAATAGAGTACAGGAGTGGTGTCTAGTTAACTGCATGACCATTAACATCAAGAAAAGTCAGGTGGTATTATTTCGAACCCCTTACAAAAAAAAATGAAGCTCAGCAAGCACTTGGCCTAAAATATTCTACCAATCTCCTCCCGCAGGTCGAAGTTGCTAAGTTTCTTGGTGTCCACATAGACTCCTCCCTATCATTTGCAACAAATGTGTCCTACATCATAGCCATAATTTTGCGACAGGTAAGTATGATTAATCGTGCGAATTATTTTCTTCTGTATCCTTGTCACCATTTATTACTCTTTTATTTACCCATATATCTCATACTGTGGATCTGTTTGGGGCAACACTTTTCCTTCAGTTACCAATAAATTAAAATCTGCCGAAAACCGTGCCATCAAAGCAGTTTTTCGGCTGCCCCGAGTATATCCCACCCAGGACTTGTACTCCGATTTTGGTATTACTCCTTTTGAACAAATCATCAAAAATTAAATCTATACCTTGCATACTCCGGTCACCATAAAAGTCTTCCTCCTCAATTATTATCTTATTTTAATATTAATAATTCTGAAGGCCTCTGTCACCGTTCATCCAACCGTTCCTTCATTGTCCCTAAGTGTGTCTCTAGTTCCACCCAGCGATCCCCCATTTATAAATCTATACTTCAATGGAATATAATACCCTCCAGTGTCGAGCTATCCACAAGTTTTCACACGCTGTATAACAATGTACTAAAATTTTGATATTATAACTCTCTAAATTCTTATTCAATTTCCTTTAATTACCCATGTTTTTTTTGCTTTATTTTTTCTCTTTTTTTCATTTTCAATTTTTTGTGGTTATGGTCCTCAACAAGCTCGCTTCCAGGATCCTTATTATTATTGGTGTTATATATATTTTTTTTTTTTTATTTGAATGAATTGAATTGAATAAATAGTTGAAATTACTAAAAATACTTTAGCGGAAAGAGTGAGGTATAACGAGGAGATAAACCCCTCATATGCGTAATAATTTTTGTTCGTTTAAAGTTTTAATGCTGCTCCTTACTTTCAGTAGAAACAACTTATCATATTTATTTTTCATTGTTTTTTCAAATAAAGCTAGAAAATCCTGCGCCCCCTTCATTGAAACTCTCTTTTACCATGAGAAGTCTCTCCATGGAAATATCCTCCCATGTAAACCCACCCCCTCAAATCTCCCCCCTAAACCAAAAAAATCCCCCTGAAAACGTCTGTACACTTCCCAGTAACCATTACTATATGTAAACACAGGTCAAAGTTTTCAACTTGCAGCCCCTCCCACGGGGACTGCGGTGGAGTAAGTCGTCCCTAAAGACATAGTTATTAGATTTTCCGACTATGGTGAATAACATGGCTATCTCAGAAGTTTGATCTGGTGACTTTGGGGAAAAAATGAGCGTGGGAGGGGGCCTAGGTGCCCCGAATTTTTTTGGCCACTTAAAAAGAACACTAGAACTTTTAATTTCCGTTAGAATGAGCCCTCTCGCAGGATTCTAGGACCACTCAGTCGATACGATCACCCCTGGGAAAAAAACAAACAAAAAAACAAGAAAACAAATAAACACGCATCCGTGATCTGTCTTCTGGCAAAAAATGCAAAATTCCACATTTTTGCAGATAGGAGCTTGGAACTTCTACAACAAGGTTCTCTGATACGCTGAATCTGATGGTGTGATTTTCGTTAAGATTGTATGACTTTTAGGGGATGTTTCCCCCTATTTTCTAAACTGAGGCAAATTTTCTCAGGCTCGCAACTTTTGATGGGTATAACTGATCTCGATGAAACTTCTTTGATGAAACTTGTATATTTAAAATCAGCATTAAAATGCGATTCTTCTGATGTAACTATTGGTATCAAAATTCCATTTTTTAGTTTCTTTTACTATTGAGCCGGGTCGCTCCTTACTACAGTTCGTTACCACGAACTGTTTGATACGCACGGGTTTCCTTGATAAACCTAAATTTAATTAAATACTTTTTGGCGGTATGCAATATTAGTAGAATCTAACAAAGCCCGAACAAAGTGACTAAAACCTTGTTTCAAACTTGTTTTCAAAAAGAAGCAATCTTCATAATTCCATTTTTTAGAGTTTCTGTTACTATTGAGCCGGGTCGCTCCTTCCTACAGTTCGTTACCACGAACTGTTTGATACGCACGGATTCCCTTGATAAACCTAAATTTAATTAAATACTTTTTGGCGGTATGCAATATTAGTAAAATCTAACAAAGCCCGCACAAAGTGAATAAAACCTTGTTTCAAATTTGTTTGCAAAAAGAAGCAATCTTCATAATTAAAAACTTATTAAAACCAATTACAAGAAAATAACTTTCGTCCCAACCCAAACCAGAACAAACGTTCCCAACCACAAATCCACAGCCTCTTGAGGGGGTGCGCGCGCCCCGCTCCCCCTCACTTGGATCCGCCACTGCTATTGAGCCAAGTTGCTCCTTAGTTACAGTCTGTTACCACAAAGAATACAAATCAAGAGTGAATATACAGTTAGAAAAAAGTTGCAGTTGCGAGCACCAAGAGTTTCAGAAGCTTTATTGGGATGAGGAGATTCGCCTAAAGATCTCTATTTGTCTTGTTAGACAGTTAGCTCCGCAAGGAGGCTAGTCTAGAAGGAACAGAACTGCTCATATTTATTAGCTCTGTCACAAGCTCAGCTAATACAACATCAACAATAAAACGAGGGAACAGAAATTGGATTTGAAATGCTGTACCTTAGTAGTTAAGAAATTTCATATCCAGTTCTTTACATAGCTGCCCTAGATATGTCGAAGAGACAAAGTCTTTGTAAAAAGAGAAGTGTCTGAAGAGGAGAATCACCAACGTTGGCGTCTTGGTAGTAAGGCAGCTGTCCCAACACATTCAACTGTCTGCAATACTATTGTTTAAACCAGACATGCTACTACCTTCATTAAAGCTAATTCCAACCAGCTTGTTCGTGTCTAATCCAAACTATAAGCAGAGTTTAATAATCTACTTTGCAAGACCTAGGCCAGTCAAGTCATTTGTACTGTCAAAACGCAAAAAAACTCTTCTATTCGATGATCGTCATAAAAACAGACGAATAAAAAAAAACTCTGAGTTTAGAATTTGAGGAAAACAGACCAGTTGGAAAATCAGTAGATTTATTTCATAAAGCTACAAAGGAAATAATCTCTCTCTCTCTCTCTCTCTCTCTCTCTCTCTCTCTCTCTCTCTCTCTCTCTCTCTTTCTCTCTCTCTCTCTCTCTCTCTCTCTCTCTCTTCATGTTGGCTAACGTAGTTGACAACGTTTATACGCCTACACCCTATAGAAAACTGATCGCAACGAGCGTTAATGCAATAGGGCTAATCTGTTTCATCCTTAATGTTCAATCTTTACCGGGTGTTTAAAAACGTGAAAAAAGGAAAATGATACATAAAGTTGCGATAAAAATGGCCATTCATCAATAATCCCCTTGATTGGATTAATTTTGCAAGGAACGAGATTAGCCAAATAAGTACTACCCTTGACTTAACAACTGGAACGGTAGGAGTCAAAGCACCATCTTCACCAACTGCACGCAATGCTTAAAAAAATAACAAAGAGATTGTGGACAGTTTTGTTTCACCATTAAAATACCTTACAATATATATTGCACGTTTTTTTTTTAATAATAACATTGATTCTTGTCAAGTCAAATACAAGCAACGAAGCTTACGCAGCTTTCAACCTGATCAAATGTAATCACCATAAATATGAAATAAGACTTGTCAGAGACTCGAGCAAAGGGATGGAATTACCGAAAGAATGACAATTCTTGGCTAAGATAGTGAGAAATATCTTAAAAGTGAAGAATCTAGACCTAGACAGATATAAAAGATCTATAAAAAGAGAAATTTTATTGGAGTGCGTTACTTCCAAAATATTATCGAACTATCAAACAAAAAATCAAGGGGACTGCTGAGAACAAGACATTAAACTCTTAAAAAAAGTTTATTTGGGAATTTTGGGAGCCCAAGCCCCTTGACTCCCCTATAAGTACTTTCATACCGTATTTCACTATGGTATATCACCATATTCACTACCATATTTGAAAGAATTTAAAGAATATAAATCTTTAGTTAAGCTTCTCTACAATAGTATCATACATTTAGATCCACAAATGTTTTTCTTTGATTTTCAGAATAAAATGAATTGAAAAATCTTTTTATGACGATGTTAACAAAAGAGTTAATTTAAAAAAAATATGTACGATGAATGCACCATTAATTCATTTTTAGAAAAAGAGGAGAAAAAACCATAGCTAAATTTATCAGCGAATGATATTATAACAAGCCTTTTTAATATATTCAAAAAAAAGAGGAAGAAAGAGAGAAAGAGAAAGAAAAAAGCAATTTACGTACCTTTTAAATTTCCATTTGTACTTGATCGAACTTGAAGTAGTTGAACTAAAGCAGGAAACGGGATTGTCTGTATATTAGCTAGAACCTCGGGTATTTTCACCAGTTTTTTAATTATCTCTTCAATACGGGCAATTATAGTCCGATCTAAAAAGCAAAAAAAGGTTCTATATTTCTTATCCAGTTCAGGCGTATCTATTTTGAGCATTGAAATACACTTGGTTACAGCGTACTCAACTATATAAGCGTAACTTTAACCAAAAGAAATGGTGGTTTCAAGCAGTAAATTGAACCTCTCATTGGCTTGGGTACAGATTTCACTCTCATTTACACCTCGTTACAATACCAGGGAACAAGCTTATCTTGATGAAGTGAATTTTAGACAACTCAATGGTGAACGGCGAATCCCCCCCCCCCTGTTTTGGAAATGTGTATCCCCCATAACCACATTCAAACAAGAAAAAAAATGTCCTCTTATTTTTCTTGATTTAGCGTTTTTTCCGAAGATAAATAAAGAAAAGTATTTTTTAAACTCTAGGGATGAAATTTCTCCTCCAATTGGCATCCCCAATAAGTGCATAAGCTGAAAAACAGTATCATAATTCTGGGCTCCATATAATAAATGACTTGGGATTCCATAAACGATAAAACTGAAGGTAGCACGAAATAATAATAATGATAGAAAAAAAAACTTATGTAAGAATAAACAGTCCCAGGGAATATTATGACATGGCTCATTTTGTGTACAAAAATCATAATTTTAGCAATAAACACTCACTCTCTTCTTTGCCTGGTTTTTCAGTAAAAAGAAACAACAAAAAACGAAGGTTGACTAGCTATTCGTTATTCAGGAAACGTTTTAAGTTCTAATCATTATAGGAAATTATTTCTCCTCGTCTTACGTTTTAATATCAGGGGACCGAGCTTTGCTGGGTAAAAACTTCACAAAAAGGCAGTGTCCAGCACGCCCTAACTACCGTTCTTGTCCGTTCGTGACTTGGTTCCAAGCAATTCAAAGAAAAAACAAACATAATTTAATAGAAATCAAATTTAAAATAAGAACACTTCTACTTGAATATATTCCTAAAATCCCTTTCAAAATTCAATTTAACTGATCTCTCGAGAAAAATAAAGAAAAAAAGTTCATCCAAATTTCCCCTCCCTACGAGATTTTGAATCCATCTCTGGTGAAGACGGAATACAAATCTTCACTAAATGATCATGCCTGAATTCATATTTCAAGTCTTATTCATAGGTCAGGTTGAACTTAACTTACAAATACCCGTCAGATAAAACAGAAAACAAACCTACAATCGAATTCTTGCTAAGGGAAAAGGAATTGTTGAGAAAATTAAAAACGAAAACTTTTTTTTCTGTTTTTGACCTGTCCAAATGAAGATCCCTTTCGTTTCCGGAATACTTTCTGTTCATTTTAAGTTTTAATATTACTATTTAATTATTTCTTTTGTTAGTTTAATCAATTATGTGATTTATAAATGTGGACTTTGCTAATAGCTTTCAAAACTAGTTGTGATCTTCAAATAAAGCTTTAAAAATCCAATTTAAAACCAATCTGAAGCTAACTTATGTTGCATCCAAATACAAAAGACAAATCAGCTCCGATGGCTGAAAAGGGTGGTATGTTTTACAAAGGATGTGAGAACTGAAATTTTTATCGGGTTTTATACTTTAATTACGAAGCAGTTGTTTCTAAAAGAAAAATATTCACTGGCGAATGGAAGACGCGGCAAGGCAGATTAGGGGGTATCAAACATCCCTATTTCAAATATTTCAGGGAGGGAGACGAGAGAACGGGACTTATTTTAAAGAAAGGAAAATTGATGTTCATGGCTCTTATTTTACAAGGATAGAAGAGCCGATGTCACATGCCGAGAAATTACAAATACCAGCAATAAAAAAATATAGCATGAGACCAAATAGAAAGAAAGGATGATCAAATGTTTTGCTTTTCAGATTTTCGTGATTGACAGGAACAGTTATTGGTAGTTTCTTATTCATTTTTTTTTTATTTTTGTTTTTTCGGGTAAGAAGGAAAGCACCTGGTCTTACTACGAGGTCTATCTGCAAATTTAAATATTTCCAACGGTTAAATCCCATAAAATGTTAGTTCTGCATGAAACACGAAACTTAGTTTTCAATAGAAAAATACTCCAACAGAAAGTTCTAAATATTTGAAAATTGTAGTAATATACTGAGCCTTTTTAACAGTTTTAAATGGTTTCTAAGTTAATTTTCTAAGTTTAAAGAATCGTAACTTTTGAAAAGGAGATTTCCAATACCTCTTCTGGATAAATTTACTTCCCAGAAAACATATAATTTAAAACATAACGTTCAAAAAAATAACACTGACGAGTTTGAAGAAGCATCTCAAAATCAGGGTGAATGATCCTTCCCTTATTGGAAATTAGTATAGCTTAAAATGGTAAGAGATAGAGATTAAAACATTTTTTTTTTTCAATTTGGATATCTTGAAACGAAACAGAAAAATTCCTTCTCAAAATACAAAATTCGTATTCCTCCTAAAAAAATACAAAATTTTAACAAACTTAACATTTATAACACGAAGATTAGTGCCCCTTTTGGCCCTCCTCAAGAACAGCTTCTGGTTCCTAGTAGACCCTAAGAACAAAAACAGATTTCCTCACTATGGAGCAAAAACTAAAACTAGGTGCAACTGTCCTAGTTTTGGAGTTCAACACCTTAGGGATTGTGTCGGGGTTGCAATGAATAGAGGATTATCCCCCCGGTGGCTTAAGATAGATAATATCCACCTCTTCTAGTCTTCATAAAATAATTCCGTGAGAGTTGATGACGAAATCCTGGCATCCTAATTTTGGGGGATTGTTCATATTTTTGATTTCGATAACTTTTACAATTTTCAATGTGAATCATGGGTTGACAATGGCAGGATCTGGATTTAGATCTTGCCATCAGTGCATTTACAAGAAGAGATTGTCCAATCTCAGAGGGCACAATCTGCCCTCTGCAAGGAAAGGAGGCCATTAGATTTGTGCTATTAGGACGTCTAATAGAAGAGCAAGCAGGATTAATCTATATCATGTTAACCGAGATAGGTAGCACCAAAGTCATAAGTCTAAAAGGTCCCAAAAACGAACTTTGAGAGAGGGATATGCTTCCTACATGCTTGTTATCAGAGCGTCTATAAGAAGGGGATTGTAAGATCTGTTCTAACATTTCTATTGAGTTGGAGCTGGTGTTCCCCTTGTGCCTTTTGGGATTCTAGATTTATCCCACCTGTGAGGAAAGAACACAGAAGGTATCTAAATATTCGTCCCCAGGACATCTAACAGAGGCGGCTGTTAGATCTCAACCGAACCTGGTTAGAACTATAAGCTGGTGTCTTTCTTGTACTAAGAACCAATACTACAAAGGCCTGAATTTTTGTAATCACGATGTCCACCAGAATAGGTTGTCAGGTATCAACATAATCTGGTAGAAAGCAAAAGCCTATTTCTACATTGCACGTTTTTATGATCAAGACCTGATCTGCGGTAGATGTAACCGTTTTCGTAACCTTCAGTTTTCGCAGCAAACACATCTCGAAGAAAAGGTAGGAAATTTGGAGCGCTTGCTGCAGTGAATGCTTGATCGAGTACCATCAATCTTGGAAATACTTCTAAGACCAGATGGAGGAATTCCCCTTCGGGATACTGGTTAGCTATACCAACTAGAGTGTTCATTAATGTTGGTAGATATGGCAATATTTCGGCAATTTGTTTTCTATCTTCAAGGTGTTGACATAGGTCATATATTGTTCTGAAATAGAGAGATATTACAATAAAATCCTATGAATTATTCGAAAGATAAAGATATTACAACGAAAATTGTACTGTACTTGACATTCACTTTTGTGTACATTCCTAAATGCAAACAAGTTTCACCTGGCAGGAAGAGGGTTCTAATTACAATGCTATTTTGCACCTCAACCTCAATTATAACCCAATATAATGCTATTTTGGCCTTGTTTGATATGTGACGATTCTGCTTTTTTATTGTTAGGTTTACTGAAATTTTAAAGAGACTACTAAAAAAAAGTTATTGGGAGAATATATCAGTGTCAGAATAGATGATTAAATAAAGTCTAAGTCAGTGCCCCTTAATAGTATGAAGAAGTATCTCAGCCAGTTTCCATCTTTTCACATTTATAATCATTTATAACAACTTATTTACAGTTGGAAATGTTGAAAAGTGGGGAACCTAAAATAGAGTGAGCGATAAATAGGAGCTTACAAAATACTTTTAAAAAACTCAATCGTAGAGAGAATTTAACCACATTTTTGAAAGCAGAAAAAGAAAGTACAGAAAGACATGATTATATTAGTAATATCAAAATAAAAGTAAAATAATCATAACAACGAATAAGGGCACCCTATTTCATTCTTTTGGGACCAGGAAAAAACCCCGAGAAAACTCAACTTTGACCTAAAGAGGAATTTTGAGAAAAAAGGGTTGGGACTACTTCCAACGGTATTTTTGCCATTTATCAAATTTCTTAGCTACGAGGTGTATTTTTAGATTAGAATAATTTTTATTGGTGATTATTATTAACAAAATTATGAATGTTGGGAGTAGACAAATTGGATTTCATTTAAATTAATAAAATGTTTTTTGACAAATACATGAAACTTAAATTTCAGATACGACTTGCAAAAGGTTAAAAAAGCTTAAAAAAGAAGAATTTATACATAAAAATGGTTTTACCTTATTTGCAGAATAAGGAATAAAATTGTTTGAAAGTAAAAGTATGCCTCAGCTCGTTTACACTTTTATCAGAAATTTCTCTAATAATAAAAGAGAGAATATCCCTGAGGTGTCATGCCCACCTTGTATCTGATAATTTGAAAAAAAAACTTCCCGAGCAAAGGATACAAGTCACTTGACATAAACAAAAACGCAAAATAGAGTAATTTTTGTGTTTTTTTTTTTTTGTAATTGGTGTTTGTCAGGCTGACCCCATAGATCAAGCTGTCGTAGAATATTGGGAGGAGGATTATTAAGCAGAATTCCGAAGTTCTAGTGCCCTTTTTATATAACATTAATTTCAAAAACTTTTTCTACAAACAAGTTTTTTAAAGAAAAGTAAAGAACTCCAATAAGCCAAAAATGATCAGAAATGAAGTCAAATACTCTTCCAAGCGTAAAACTACCACAAACTACCATTAATAGATAAATTAAACTCAAAACGAACAGAAATTGCAATAAATGACCGTTTCAAACTCAAAATGAGCAAAAATTAACATGAGTAGGACTAATAACCCCATCCCTTCTCAAGACAGAACATAATTTGTACTTTACTGAAAAAAAATATATGACCTTGGATTGTCAGTTTAACATACATACAGCATTTATTTCTTTCAATTTTATTAATTTTTCATTTATTAAATTAAAAAATGGAAAGATTTGAAATGTCTTTTATTTTCAGTAAAGTGCAAATTATATTCTGGTCTTGAGAAGGGATGGGGGTTTTAAGCCCTACTCATGTTAAATTTTGCTTGTTTTGAGCTGGAATCGGTCAGTAGAGCTCTTTACTTTTCTTTGAAAAACTTGTTTAGTGGAAAAGGTTTTTAAAATTAGTTTTTGTTCGGTTTTTATTGATATAGTCGTTTTCATGGAAGAAATTAATAGTATTTTTTTTTCTATAAGAATCCATAGTTTCACTTGCCATTTGTATGTTGGAGAAATTTATTCAACAATTTTTAATCCTATCACAGATAGTATTGTTTAGTTGAATTTTATACCTTCTGAGTTTGTCCTGAAATAAGACTTAATACCGTTTCCAAAAGATTCTATCTATGCTCTTTGACTACCTGGATACACTTGCACTCTTTTGATTTATTAGAATTGTACGAGCAGAAGCAATAATAGTACTAGCCCGAAAGTTTCAACTAAATACCCCGGGTCGTTTACGATAAATTGCTGATGTTTCTCATTGGCGACCATACACACTGCCTTTTAATTTGATTTTAAAGCAACATTTAGTTTTAAAGCATAATGGGCCACTTGTATAATTGTGGCGAGTTCACATATTGGATATCTCTAGAGACATAGTCGCTGAACCGTTCTACTATGGTGAACAAAACGACTGTCTCAAAATTCTGACTGGATGTGTTTGTAAAATGAATGGGCTTGGGAGGAGGCTACTTGCCCTTTAATCTTTAATCTCTTTTTACTCTTAAAAACCACACCAGAACTTTTAATTTTGGATCGATTAAGCTCCTTTAAAAGTTTCAATCATATTTCTCTGAAAGGCTCACCTGAATGCCCTTTGTCTGTTCGGAAAGTAAAGGTCAAACATGCATACCTTTCATTTTTACCTTTGATGATACCTTTTGGTTTCATTTTTACTTTTTTCACATCCATACCTTTGAGTTTTCTTTTGTTTGGAAAGGTAGAGGACAAATGGATTTAAATTCATACTAGAAAAATGAGAAAGAAACATGCAAGAAAATCAGATGATCTAGAAATGGAGTGAGGAGGTAAAGAACTTGGAAATGTTAAAATTTTACAGGGTTGTTAAGATAGTTTATGGGCAAGAGTTCTACCTTAAGCTGAGTTTGCCAGCTAAATTTCTCACTTATTCAATGCAGCTTAGGTCTAATCGCCTTCCAATTAGAGGAAAATTTAAAAAGGTCGCAAATAATAGAAGTTTTAAAGAAGACAAGCATGCGAGCTTTGTTAAAAATAATTAAAACTTAAGATATTAAAAAAAAAAACTATTCACCAGATACAATATTGTTACTCTAGTTTACTTCAAAATATTCCCTTGGGCTGCAACTCACTTTTCCAAATGGTTCTGCCATTGTGGGAAGCATCATTGGAATTGCTCATTTGAGATGTCTTCTTTGGAATAAAATCTGATCTCTTTCATTGGGTATTTTCAGCTTGGGGAATGCCAAAGGTCACATAAAGCCACGGCAGGAAAGTAGGGAGCCCGAAGAAGCAAAGGTGTGTTGTATTTGGTCATGAAACGTTGTATCAAATGTGAAGCATGGACGGGTGCATTCTCGTGATGGAACAGTTAATTGCCCGCTGTCCATAGGTCCAGCTGTTTGCGTCTTACAGCCTCACAAAGGCGATCCAAAACAACTTGGTATGATTGGTTGTTGATGACTGTGACGTGTAGAGCGTACTCGTGATGAACCGCGTTATTGGAGTCAAAGAACACTGACTTTGACATTACTTCAGACAACAAATTGATTTCAGGGTCGTACCAATAAACCCAGGTTTCATCGCCAGTGATCACTGTATTAAAAAAATTGGATTCACAATTTACAGTGCCTAATATGCCCAGTGCGATAGGAGATGTTTTTACTCGATGGTTCGCAGCTTTGGCACAAACTTTTCTGAGATTCTCCCGAGGCTCAAATCCTCAGTCAAAATGGAATGAAGCTAACCAATATTCAAGGTCACTTCGTTTACAATTTCTCTGATCTTGATCCATTGTTCCTGCCTGCATCATCAGGGAACTTGGTCAATAAAATTCTCATTCTTGGATGTTGAGAGGGTCTGTTAGAACGTGCTTCAGTCACTTTTGATGTGCAGCCATCTTTGAAGTGGTTGTATGACTCCAATATCTGAGTGGTTTCCACTGATTTTTCTCCAAAGGCCTGGTGGATCTTCCAGGTTGTCTCCACTTGGGAATCACAAAGCTTTACACAAAATTCAATGCGGGACCTTTGTTCTCCCTTTTCTGTAATTTTGTCAAAAACGGAATTTGATGGTACATACTTCCATTTCTTCACTCATCGACAGTCTGCGTGCGAATGGGAGCTTCTGAAGCTAAGGTAAAATTAATAAATACCCATTGGAACTGGCTCCATACGTGCATCAAATCATGCCTCCTTAACTTCATTTGTTTACATACAAGACATTACAGTCGGATACTCTTTGACCAAACCTCGTACTTATCCGCTTTGCAAAGATGAGGCGAATGATTTGGTGCATTGTTTGAATCGGTACCAGGGACTTTCTACGATCAGGGGAGGTACATTTCGGAAATTTGAGTTTATACTTCCATATCCCTTAAAAAGTATGACTTCATAGTTTTTCTTAGAACAGCGAGGTACGTTGAAAATGTGTTAATTAAAACGAAGTGTAAGCTAATTCGTTAATTGTAGTGTTTCATCTACGTGATTGATTTATCCGTTTTCTTTGTAATATTATATTATTTGTGCATTTTTGCTTACGTGGCGTTTTTTTTTTCAAATACACTTTATCTTATCTTATATTAAAAATATTGTATTTGATGTACCCTAACCGTGATAATAACTACAAAAAAGATGGGTGAATTTACCTTATTCCGCAGACTTTCATTACGTGGTGCTGATTTAGATGTAATGCTTCAACAGATGCCTTTATAACACGACGTTTTAAATCTTCAGGCAGAATATCAGCTAGTTGCCCAGCAGCCCAGATACATTCACCAAGCAAAAACGGAGGAGCTAAAAAAAAGCTTGAACTTACATTAGTAGTTCCATTAGGCTCGTTACCTTAATTCCAGGAAAACAGTGATCACGGCTTTATAAAATAAGCAAAAAATTTGCTTGGTGGCTATTGGATTATTTACGCCGATTAAAGTACTCATAACTCTCCCCAAGGTAATATGATACAAATAAATTATGCGTTTTTCAGTGGCTAATTCTCAATTGCGAAGGTTATAAGCCCGTTCATATATTTTATTTTTGCAACACCTTACAAGGTAACAATACTTCAATGCACTTTATACAACAACATTTGATATCTTTCATACTTTCAGTAATGAACTGAATAAATAAACGTGCTGAATAAGTTCAACACACAAAAAATATGCTTTTTAAGTCATTTTTTTTCTTTTCTTTCACAAATCCATTCTTGGATTATATAATGTTTAATATTTTGGGTTTCCAAAAGCTGTATTGTCGCTTAAATATAAAGGTTTACCCTACAGATCCCCCTCCTCACATCACTATTATAAACTGTATCAGCAGTAAATATGACCTATCAATGGGTAAATACAAAGTTATTTAAAAGTGTACCATATCAGACAAAATAGTTCCTAGTCATGCAAGCAGATACAGACAAATTAATCAAAAGAAATAAATTCGTGGTGACAAATAATTCAAACAGTCTACCTTTAAACCAACAGGCTGATTTGAGCTCAGCTTAAAGGAACAGGAAAAAATTTCTCAAACCAAAAAAGAGACGTAACGAATAAATAAAAACAGGTAAGCTGAGCAGAAAACCAAGTTGACTTGAATCTACGTTTAGAAACATGACTCTCTCCCCTACTGTCTACTGATTTCTAACCTTTTGATCCAAAATTTTTTACCTATAGTTTAGAAGTCACACCCTAAATCATATGTAATAAAATGAAACAGATCATGTCAAGTCTGTGGCAAATCAGGGTAAAAAATAAAAAACAAAACAAAAAATACGAAAAAAAGCACTATGTCCTATGGACTTAAACACATTTCATTTAGCAGATACTGTAAGAGGGGAGGGGGTTAAGGTAACAATTGAGTATTTTATGAAGCGTAATCGAAACATCTCAGTTTTCAAGAATTTCTAGCAACTTCTAGAAACTGTGCACACCCATGTTACTATTGGGCCAACCCCCTTCACCTTGACAAATAATTTGTAAGATAATGACTCAATTTATGTTCTACCAATATTGAGCCATGACTTTGTCAAGACAACAATGTCTTTAAATAATATTTTTGCAACGATAAAGAAATAGTTAGTGTACACAATAGAAATTCCTAGATAAAAAAACGTGCATACAGATGCCTCTTTACCCTGACAATACTGAATAAAAAGAAAAAACTGAGGGATAGGAAATAGAGTTTGTTTGGATGTTCATTTTCACCGGGAAAATTTTACGATATAAATTGTGTCTGCAGTAGAAACCCTTCCATAGGCACCCAGGGGAAAACTTCAAAACTTCAGTGATGTTTTCCTTACAATTATTAATGTGTATTTTATACGGAATTAGGTTTTGTCCAGAAAACGTGTTTCAAAACTACTCCAATCGAGAGTTTAACTTTACTCCAGACACAATTGAAAGTTGGCCGTTGTTTAAGGAAACTATTGTATGTACACCGTTTTACTCAGCGCAGCATATTGATAAATTTTCCTAGAGGTTGTGTTTTTCATGTCGTCTTTTCTTTAGCACTCGCGATGTCTATTGTCTTTGTGCTAAGACAAGATTACTAAGCTACAACCTTCTGCTATGGGCTATGCTTTCCATTTTTAGTGAAAATAAAATAAGTAAAGCAAGTAAAATTAAGCTTAATTACTTGTCCTTGCCTGCCAAATTCGCATTTAAATTCTCAATGAGAGATCCTTCGGATTGAAGCATTTTAGAATAAATAGTAATAAAAAATTAATAAAAATATCCTTTTTTTCCATTTTAATAACCAGCAATCTATCAAAACCTATTCAAACCATTATAAAAGCATAACCTATTGGACCCTATTGAAACCTAGGCATCAAAAATATATTGCAACTAAATTTATCTTTTTCAGTGAAATTTACAAAGCAAAGACAGTGAGCGTTATATAATTCTCATGTAATATAATATTTGTTAAGATAAGATGAAAGATAGCTTAACCACAAGCTTCAGTTATTTATTTTTACCGAGCAAACTTTAATAGAAAGTTCTCAAAAACGAAAACAGAAGATTCGGAGGGGGCTAAGATTGAAAGAAGTATCACTAGAAAGGAAAGCCCGAATTCTCGCATATTTCCTTTATGAAATACTTCAAATACAAATCTCTTTAAAATGTTCTTCGAACCTATATTGAGAAGTATCCAGGGAAAGATCTTGGAGAAATTCCTCAAATAGGTCTTTGGAGAATCCCTACTTGACCCCTCCTCCTCCTGGTATGGATAGGGGCGGGTTGACTTACCATCTCTAATCATCGGATCATCAAATATCGATTGAACTACAGTCACTGGGTTAAAGGTAACCAATTGGTCACCCATTTTACCAAACACAGACGGTCCAACATATATATGAGCAACAAGGCCAATGGATTGCATAGAAACTTCCAAGCACTTCCACCAATCGTGTCTGCCTTCATTTTTGTACCTAGTTGCTTGTTCAAGAAGTCGCATCACAGCGTTGCCGAATGCAGTAGGAGCTTCAAATGCAGCAAATTCCTTACAAATATCCTATAAGTAGAGGGTTATGACAAAAAAGGAAACTCAAGTCAAAGCATTGCTTCTGTTAAATGAATGATTAATTAAGTAAATATATGACTAAGTTCATAAATAATAATAACTGGATATTATGAATATTGATATATTGGTAAACACAAAAAATAACATATGCAGTGCTGCAGCTGTTGTTTTTGCAACAATTAAGATACAGTTTTGATAAAGTTAAACTTAATAATGTTTTGGGACATGTCAACAAAAAATATTGATTAAAGATATCCCCATAAGTAAACATTATATTAAATTGGCGTTTTTTTTATGTGTAATATTCATAGTTATGACCAGTGGAGCACAAAAGTCCTATTAGTAGCGTCTGAAGTGAAAGTAAGAACGAAAACTTTTAGGCTCATATTTTTTAATTGTCCTTAGGGAGAGACGGTCTTCCTGGAAAATCTCAGGGAATTCCCCACACTGAGCAGGTGTAGTTATAAACAACAGAAAAATGAAAATTAGTCTTAAGTCTCTTCCAATGATAGTAAATATTTTTTGATAAGGTGTATATACCAAAGCATAAATGTGTGATTTTTTAGCCGCTCCTATCCCAGATCGAATTGGAATTCTTAAATTATTTCAGTTTTTAATATTTGTACAATTAACTCACCTACACACACACACACACATATATATATATATATATATATATATATATATATATATATATATATATATATATATATATATATATATATATATATATATATATATATATATATATATAAGTTGTTTGTTTGTGTGTTGACTGACGTCATGTTTGTGTGTCGACTGACGTCATGTTTGTCGACTGACGAAATTACAGACCGGGACACCGGGACACAAATGACGACCGGGGCACAGGGACACAACTACAATGGCACGCAACTAATATGGCGCGAAAAAAAGCTAAAAAAAGAAAAAACCTAAAAACAAAAAAACTTAAAAAAAAGGAAAAAAATAAAAAAGGTAAAAAACTAAAAAGAAAAAAAGCTAAAAAAAAAAAAAAAAAATCTGAAGAACTAAAAAAAGAAAACTAAAAAGAAACTATATTTATATAAAATAAAAATAAGTTGTATGTATGTATGTTTTATTGTTTGTGGGTTTGCATATGACGTCATTATAAGTATATAAGGCTTTGTATATGACGTCATCATAAGATGACACTACAGACCGGGACACCGGGACACAAATGACGACCGGGACACAGGGAATATAAATGACGACCGGGACACTCGAAGAGAAATTACAGACCGGGACACCGGGACACAAATGACGACCGGGACACAGGGAATATAAATGACGACCGGGACACTCAAAGAGAAATTACAGACTGGGACACCAGGACACAAATTACGACCGGGACACAGGGAATATAAATGATGACCGGGACACAGGGACCAGCTACAAAGGGGACACCGGGGGGCACAGGGGGATATATAAATGACGACGGGGACACAGGGAATGTTCGATTAGCAATAACCCTCAACAAAGCTCAAGGGCAATCATTAGAATAATGAGGTATAGATCTGAATACGGATTGTTTTTCCCATGGACAATTATATGTTGCATGTTCAAGAGTCGGTAAACCTGACAATCTATTTATATGCACAGACAATGGGACAGGGAAGAATGTTTTATAATCGCAAGTTTTACGTAGTAAAAAACATATATATATCTATCTATATTCACAGGTGGGACACAGGGACACAACTACAATGGCACGTAACGACTTACGCGCGCTGGGGGGGGGGAACTTGAGGGGGCGCGAAGCGCCCCCACCAACCAACAGCTACCAACTCTGCGCCACCCCAACAGCTAGTGTATATATATATATATATATATATATATATATATATATATATATATATATATATATATATATATATACTTTGACTGCTGGACTTCGATTTGGATGTTGGCTTGATTCTGACTTATTTTTTAAAATGTTAATGCAACACAATACGAATATTAGCCTCGGAACTCGGAACGAATTTTCGAAAGTTAGTAAGTGCACGAGTCGTTGTTTTCTTTGCCAAGATTATTTCATCCCACGGACTTCTGTTAAGAGTAGATTGTATAATAAAAATGTTGCATGCAAGATAAGTGGTAATGTTAATTATAAAAGAACTAATGTAATTTACCTATTAGAATGTAATAAATGCTGCCTACAACATGTAGGGGAAACAACTAATAATGTATATAAAAGATTTTTTGGACATAAGACAACAGTTAATAAAGAAAAAAAATAATAACAATCTAGTTCAACATTGTAATAATGGCATGTATTCCATATAAGTTAATCGATGGTTTGTTTCCAATAATCTAGTATCGAATTTTACGAAAACTAATTTTATGGTTTTTGGTCGTTTAAACCGTGCCACTCGAGAGATTTCTTATCAGGAGCTTCAGGTTGGTGATGAAAAAATTTGTAGGGTCCAATCATATCGTTATTCAGGAGTTTTCCTTGATCCCCTTTTGTCATTTCATAATCATATTGAGTATTTAAGATTAAAACTTGCTCAAAATATTGGGTCGATGTATCGTGTGAAGAATATTTTTCTTTTCACCATTTTGAAAATAATTTATCCCTCTCTAATTACTTCTTATTTGAATTACTGCTCAGTTGTATATCTTAATACATTTTGGAAGCATATAAAACCCTTAAAGGAAATACAAAATATGGCGATAAGAATACTTGAAAATTTCTTACATCGACCTTCAAAACTTGAAAATGTTTCGGAAACTAAAACATTATTCCTCTTCTTAAATTTGTTAGATTTAAATGATATACGAATATTAAATACTTCCATATGGCATTTTAAAATCCAAAATTCTAAAAATTATTTCTATGACAAATCTCTGTTAATTTTACTTCCTCGTTCGGATTGTCGGAGGTCTGGGATGTACCGAATTCCTTTTGTAAGTTCTGAAAGGTCAAGGTTTTCGATTAGGTACCAAATACCCTTCATTGCTAACAATTATAAGCTGAATGATAAAATTCTGTTTGATCCATCCCGAAAATCTCTGCTAAATTTAAAAAAGCAAATATTAAAGATTGTTTGCTAAAATTTTTATTATTCACCATTGATGATGGAAAATTAAATTATTTGATCTTCTTGTATGTGCTTTGTTTTTGTGTCCCTGTGTCTGGAATGGCCTCCCACATCCCTCCTGCCCGATATTAATTTATTACTTATCCTTGTTACTTCTCTGTTATGAGTTTTTTTTCGATTTTGTTTGTCTTTTGCCGTATTAAATTTTGGAATCATTATTACGATGAGATGTTGATGTTTTTTCTATGTTTTTGCACTGTCCCAGCCTTACGAGCTCAGCTTTCTGTTGGAGCAAAATATTGTTTTTGTATTTTTTTAAGTTGAATAAAGAAAAAGCTGAAGTTGATAAAAAGTTCCCTTTCCTATTATGGACTGTAAAATTTCATAAGAATCCCCCTAAAACACGGTTTATTAATGGAGCAGCTGGATGTCCAGCCTGCATTGCTGCTACTGACCTCTCTTTAATTTTAGAGGAAATTATAAATAAACTTAAAACCTATTGTTCTGCTATTAAATTTTTTTCGAATTTTAATCCATACTGGAGTGTTAATAATTCACTGCAGGTGATAGACTCTTTAACAATGGTTTCAGCAAAAAGAATTGAGTATTTCGATTTTGCGACAATGTAAACTTGAATATAAATATATGATGGATAAGAATAATCCAAATAACTTAAAACATCTTTTGTCAAATAATAAAAGATATTTAGATGATATTTTGGTCTTAAACTGTAAGGAATTTATTGATATTTCTAAAAATATATATCCATCAGAGCTTACTCTTGAGCCTAGTTGTGGCACTGGTCAAGAAGATCATTTCTTAGATTTGAATGTTAATATTTCTGATAATAACAAATTAAGTTTTAAAATGTATAATAAATCGGATGATTTCGATTTTGAAGTGATTAATTTCCCGTTCCCTGAAAGTAATATACACTCAAATAACACATATTCAGCATTTTACTCACAGTTACTTAGATATGCAAGGATTTGTAATAATTATATTGATTTTAAAAATAGATGTAAAATTATAAGCAAAAAAAAATTTTTTTAGAGGTTTTTCTGCAAATGAATTAACTTGGCAATTTAAAGAATTAGTTTTCATTATAACAAACTTTTAAATAAATACCGAGAGAATTATCTTGAAATACTTAGCGAAATCTTTGGTTGATTTTGATTTTCTTTGTTACTGAGTTTGGCTTGTCCCTAATTTTTGACAGTGGATTTCCGGAGGATTTTGCATATATTGTATTTTCAAATGGTCTTATTTTGCATTCATTTCCTTGATTTTTATATAGTCACATTTACATCAATAGAGAAAATTTGATATAGTGAAAAAATTTTAATAATGATTTAAGAAAATGATTTAAAAACAGCATCCAGTGAATATTCTCCTAAATCCCTATTTAAGGAAATATTATTATTTCCTTAAATAGGGATTTAGGATCTCTTAAATAGGGATTTAGGAGAATATTCACTGAATGCTCTATACACAAGTTTAATTAAAAATGACCTTACGAAATATTATAAAAAAAAAACAAGAGCTAAGAGCTCATATGGCACTTGTGACGAGGTCGGAAGAGCCGAGAGCTCATATGGTACGAGGTCGGAAGAGCCAAGAGCTCATTTGGACGAGGTCGGAAGAGCCAAGAGCCAAGAGCTCATTTGGCACTTGTGAGAAGGTCAGAACCTAAAGTTAAACTTTATAGCACAAGATCCTTCTAAATATCAAATTTCATTAAGATCTGGTCACCCTTTCGTAAGTTACAAATTCCTCAATTTTCAAAATTACCTCCCCCCTCCCAATTCCACCAAAGAGAGCAGATCCGGTCCAGTTATGTCAGTCACGTATCTTAGACAGGTTTCTATTCTTCCCATCCAGTTTCATCCTGATCTCACCGCTTTAAGTATTTTCTAAGATTTCCGGTCCCCCCAACTGCCCCCCCCCCAATTACGTTTGATCCAGTTGAGATTTAAAATAAGATATCAGAGTTACGAGGTCCTTCTAAATATGAAGTTTCATGAAGATCCGATCACTCCTTCATAAGTTAAAAATACGTTATTTTTCTTATTTTTCAGAATTACCCCCCCCCCCCGCAATTGAGCGGATTCGTTCCAATTATGTAAATTACGTATGCAAGACTTTTGCTTATTTTTCCAACCAAGTTTCATCCCAATCCTTCCAATCTAAGGGTTTCCCATCATTTTAGGTCTCCCCACCCCAAACTTCCCCCAATGTCACCAGATCCGGTCAGGATTTAAAATAAGAGCTTTGAGCCACGATATCCTTCTAAAAATCAAATTTCATGGAGATCCAATCACCCATTCGTAAGTTAAAAATACCTCATTTTTTCTAATTTTTCAGAATTAACCCCCCCCCCAACTACCCAAAAGAGAGCGGATCCGTTCCGTTTATGTCAATCATCTATCTAGGACTTGTGTTTATTTTTCCCACCATGTTTCATCCCGATCCCTCCACTCTAAGTGTTTTCCAAGTTTTAGGTTTCCCCCTCCCAACTCCCCGCCCCCATCACCAGATCCGGTCGGGATTTAAAATAAGAGCTCTAAGACACGATATCCTTCTAAACATCAAATTTCATTGAGATCCGATCACCCGTTCGTAAGTTGAAAATACCTCATTTTTCTAATTTTTAAGACTTACTCCCCCCCTCCCAACTACCCCAAAGAGAGCAAATAAGTTCCGATTATGTCAATCATGTATCTGGGACTTGCGCTTATTTTTCCCATCAAGTTTCATCCCGATCCCTCTACTCTAAGTGTTTTCCAAGATTTTAGGTTTCCCCCCTCCAACTCCCCCCAATGTCATCAGACCCAGTCGGGATTTAAAATAAGAGCTCTGAGACACAATATCATTCCAAACATCAAATTTCATTAAGATCCAATCACCCGCTCATAAGTTAAAAATACTTCATTTTTTCTATTTTTCCGAATTAACCGGCCCCTTCTCCCCCCCCCCCAGATGGTCAAATCGGGAAAACGACTATTTCTAATTTAATCTGGTCCGGCCCCTGATACGCTTGCCAAATTTCATCGTCCTAGCTTACCTGGAAGTGCCTAAAGTAGCAAAACCGGGACTTTAGGTTTTCCCCCTCCAACTCCCCCCAATGTCATCAGATCCGGTCGGGATTAAAAATAAGAGCTCTAAGAAACAATATCATTCCAAACATCAAATTTCATTAAGATCCAAATACCCGCTGATAAGTTAAAAATACTTCATTTTTTCTATTTTTTGCGAATTAACCGGGCCCCCACTCCCCCCCAGATGGTCAAATCGGGAAAATGACTATTTCTAATTTAATCTGGTCCGGTCCCTGATACGCTTGTCAAATTTCATCGTCCTAGCTTACCTGGAAGTGCCTAAAGTAGCAAAACCGGGACCGACAGACAGACCGACAGACCGACAGACAGACCGACAGAATTGGCGACTGCTATATGTCACTTGGTTAATACCAAGTGCCATAACAATAGATATTAACATAGAAACTGTCACAAATAGACCTATGAGATCAGCAGCGAAAAAAGCTAGGAAGGCATTACAATCGCGTTTTAAATCAATTTCTTTCATTTCAATGAATTGCCTCGTTTCATCACAATTTGTTTATCAGTCCTGGTTGAACTTCGCTGAGGTAAGGATGCTGGGCCTGTTTTGAAAAACTGTTCTTTTTATTTTTATTGATTTTATCCTCATGTAAGTTGTTTTTATGTCACTTGGTATTAACCAAGTGACATATAGCAATCGCAAATACTGTCGGTCTGTCAGTCTGTCGGTCCCAGTTTTGCTACTTTAGGCACTTCCAGGTAAGCTAGGACGATGAAATTTGGCAGGCGTATCAGGGACCGGGCCAGATTAAATTGGAAATAGTAGTTTTCCCGATTTGGCCATCTGGGGGGAGTGGGAGGCCCGTTAACTCAGAAAAAATAGAAAAATTGAAGTATTTTTAACCTACGAACAGTTGATCAGATCTTAATGAAATTTGACGTTTGGAAGGATATCGTGTCTCAGAGCTGTTATTTTAAATCCCGACCGGATCTGGTGAAATTGGGGGGGATATGGGAGGGGGAAACATAAAATCTTGGAAAACACTTCCAATTCTTTTCCAAAATTTTCAATTCTGAAAATTTAGAAAAAATGAGTTACTTTTAACTTACGAATTAGTGATCGGATCTCAATGAAATTTGATATTTAGAAGGATATCGTGTCTCAGAGATCTTATTTTCAATCCCGACCGGATCTGGTGACATGGGGGGGCGTAAGGAGGGGGAAACCTAAAATCTTGGAAAACCCTTAGAGTGGAGGGATCGGGATGAAACTTGGTGGGAAAAATAAGAACAAGTCCTAGATACATGATTGACAAAACCGAAACGGATCCGCTCTCTTTGGGGTAGATGGGGGGGGGTTAATTCTGAAAAAATTAGAAAAAATGAGGTACTTTTAACTTACGAACGGGTGATAAGATCTCAATGAAATTTGATATTTAGAAGGATATCATGTCACAAAGCTCTTATTTTAAATCCCGACCGGATCTGGTGACATTGGGGGGAGTTTGGGGTGGGGGAACCTAAAATCATGGAAAACGCTTAGATTGGAATCGGGATGAAACTTGGTGGGAAAAATAAGCAGAAGTCTTAGATACATCATTTACATAATTGGAACGGATCCGCTGTAATGGGGGGGGGGGGGTTGATTCTGAAAAATTAGAAAAAATGACGTATTTTTAACTTACGAAGGGGTGGTCGGATCTTCATGAAACTTCATATTTATAAGGACCTCGTAACTCAGATCTCTCATTTTAAATCTCAACCGGATCCAGCGACATGGGGAGGGGGCAGTTGGGGGGGGGACCGGAAGTCTTCGAAAATACTTAAAGTGGGGAGATCAGGATGAAACTGGATGGGAAGGATAAAAACCTGTATAAGATACGTGACTGATATAACCGGACCAGATCTGCTCTCTTTGGTGGAGTTGGGGGGGGATAATTTTGAAAATTGAAGTATTTGTAACTTACGAAAGGGTGACCAGATCTTAATGAAATTTTATATTTAGAAGGATTTTGTGCTTTAAAGTTCTAATCTTAAACTCCGACCAGATTCTGTGACATTGGGGGGAGTTAGAGGGGGAAACCGGAATTTTTGGAAAACGTGAAATTTGCGGTATTTGTATCTTACGAATAGGTGATCAGATCTTAATGAAATTTGATATTTACAAGGAATTCATGTCTCAGAGCTCTTATTTCAAATCCCGACCAGATCTTTTGACATTGGGGGGAGTTCGAGGGGGGAAATCTTGAAAAATACTTGGAGTGGAGGAATCGGGATGAAGCTTGGTGGATAGAATAAGCAAATTTCCTTGATACTTGATTGACGTAACAATACTGGACTCACTCTCTTTGGGGGAGTTGGGGGGAGGGGTTCAGTGATTTGGCGAATTTGGTGCTTCTGGACGTGCTAGGACGATAAAAATCGGTAGGTGTGTCAGGGAGCTGCCCAAATTGACTTAATAAAGTCGTTTTCCCAGATTCGACCATCTGGGGGGCTAAAGGGAGAGGAAAAATTAGTAAAATTAGGTATTTATAACTTACTTAGTGGGTTATCAGATCTTAATGAATTTTGATATTTAGAAGGACATCGTGATTCAGAGCTCTTATTTTAAATCTTGACCGGCATTAGGCCTCTGATTTTCCTTTTAAATCAATCTATTGATTCTTACGATTTTGTTAGAGATCATACCATATGAGCTCTTGGCTCTTAGCTCTTCTTGCCGCGTCACAAGTGCCATATGAGCTCTTAGCTCTTAGCTCTTGTTTCTTATTTGTATTGCTTAGGACGGCCCTTGGACATAAGGCATATTAATTCATTATAATATGTCATTCGAAATATTCATTCTAATTTGTTTCCCACTGTCTTGAGAAATTCCCTATTGTTCTTCTTGTTTTTGGTGGTTGTGATTGAAAGGCAGTGTGATCTTCGTCGTTATTTATATACTAACTGTTGGGATCGCGCTTCGCGCCACCCCAACACTTAGTTGGTGGGGGCGCTTTGCACCCCCCAAGCCCCCCGCGCGCGTAAGTCGTTACGCGCCATATTAGTTATGCGTCATTGTAGTTGTGTCCCTGTGTCCCACCTGTGAATATAGATAGATATATATATGTTTTTAACTACGTTTGCCCTTGAGCTTTGTTGATGGTGATTGCTAATCGAACATTCCCTGTGTCCCGGTCGTCATTTATATATCCCCCCTGTGCCCCCGGCGTCCCCGTTGCAGTTGTGCCCCTGTGTCCTGGTCGTCATTTATATTCCCTGTGTCCCGGTCGTTATTTGTGTCTCGGTGTCCCAGTCTGTAATTTCTCTTTGAGTGCCCCGGTCGTCATTTATATTCCCTGTGTCCTGGTCGTCATTTGTGACGTCAGTCGATAGACAGACACATTAGTTAATTAAAAAAAAATATAATCTTGCAGATACCTGAAATCAATCTTTAAACGTTTATTATGTCCCGGTTACTAGATGCCAACTCCATAGATTAGGCTTCAAATATTAGAAGTCCAATATTTATAGATTAGACCTAAAAACAGAAAAAAGGCTTCCCTTGGCTAAATTCTTATAATGAGCAAAATAATTTTACATGACACCACCGACATCATTTTTTTTTTTTTTTTTTTACGCCAAGACACACAAGCTAGTTGCGATTGTGACAGTAACCAAATAAATTCACAATACAAAAAATGACTTAAAAGACTGCCTAATTGACTACATCTGCCCTCAAATGTAGCTGTACGTACACATCATGCTTATCCAACTTTTCTTGATATTTTTAAAAACAAGTTTAAACTTGAAACCTAGTTTGTGAAGCTTGTGGATGACCACAATGGTATTAAATTCATGGGCGTTTACCAATTCTACAAACATAAAACTGTTCAAATTTAAATAGAACAGTAGAATTATTGCTATTTCATACATGTGTTCTTTAAAAAAATTTATTTAAAAAAAAATTATACGAAAAAGAAGTTTTTTAAAGAAAAGTACAGGCCATATCAAACTTAAGAACATAAGAAACAGAAACCTACAATAACTCACGCTCAAAATGACCAGCAATTACTATTAAAGAATCAATAAAATCCAAAACGAACAGAAATTAATTAAAAAAAATAAATAGCAAAACAACAAACAACAGATACTAATATATATATATGAATAAATAAATCTTAAAACGAGTAACACCGGAGTTTTGTTATCTGACCTTTGAACTATTGTTAACAAAATGGCGACCTCAAAATTTTTATCTGATGTATTTGGAGACAAAGGGCGTGGTGGAGGGGCTAGTTGCCCTTCGATCACTTTTGACTCTTAAAAAGGGCACTAGAACTCTTGATTTCCAATCGAATGAGCCCCCTTTGAAGTTTATATGACCACCCCTTTCACATGAAGTGCTTTTGGAATATAATAATATTAATAAATATTAAAACATTGGAGCCGTATTGCCTTTACTATAGGTAACATTAGAGTGTTGCCTTTGATTTTACTTGCTGACCAACAAAATATGGAAGTCAATCACAGAACATAAAAATAACCATGAAGAAAATATATTAAGGGAAAAAAGAAGTTGTTAAATCAAAAAAACTACTGGAATATTGTCTCAGAAAACTCACTAGTTGTTTGAAAATTCCACACTAAGCCTTTTAAGTAATCTCACATTATTATACAACCCTTTTAACTCTTAATTTATTGTTTTATTATAAATATTTATAGATAACTAATTCCATTTTGTTATCAAAACTTTTCAAATTGAACCTTCTAATTAGCCTTATATTATTTTTTCTTAATATTTCGTAGTGTTAGCTTACAGTTCTTGTCAGTACAGCAATTTTGTTTTAGCCCTTCTTAAAATGTTCGAATTATAATAGCGAATAACTTACGAAAAGTATACATTGCCTTTCTCAGGGGCGCAGCTACAGTATTTTTATTGGGGTCAAGGGCAAGAGGGAGTGCTATTGCAGTAGGTGCTATTCAAGCAGTAGCAAAGAATAGTAACTATTTAATAAACACGCTACTTGGTTAATTTAAAAACATTACGCATAAATTATAAACAATAAACACACACTAACAAATTATAAATATAAGTGCTGGTGCTTGGCATTTACTAAAATTGTCAGCAATGAGCTGCTGCAGACGACAGTAGTATAACGTAAACAAACTTTCGGGTGGGGGAAGGGGAATGTCGTATAAACTTGTTTTTTTTCTGCCTGATTCACCACTAATACTGCAGTACATATCCCCCTCCACTTTCCCAAAACCCCATGCCCAGAAAAGGATCCTAAACCGATAACTGAACCAGGCTCTATTCTAAAAGACCCGGGTATCACATTATTCATAGAACTATCAGCTTACCCGTTGGGTGTTGTTTAACATAGCATAACCAGAAAATCTGAAAAACTCTTGGCATCATTGCGGCAGAAACGTTAAATTAATTACAAATTACCAGGGATACCGATTGAAGGAAAAACTAACTCCTTGAGTTTGAAAATTACCTTACCCTTTGTATCTTTGTGAAAAATTCGAATTATATGAAAATACACAAAATTTAGTTTTGTGTAAATTAGGGTATGGAGGGTATACATATCCGAACAGGGTTTACACTGAATATCGTTTTTATGTCTATAATTAACTCCAAAAACAAAGTTCGGTCTCCGAACTTTGTTCGGAGACCAAACTTAGCAAGAAGTCAGGACGGTATTATACATAAAGGCAGATCTACATTTGTGAGTCACTATGTGAATCCAAAACATAAGGAGTAGGATTTCATCAGTGCTTATTAGGCATTTCAATTAGAAATAAGAGATTATGGAGCTATATTCAATACTCAATTAAATACTAGAAATAAAAATTAAAAACAATTAAATGATTCTTGGAGCAGATTCCCCTCTACCAAATTCCATGACCAAACTGCAACCAATTTGACCGATCTAGTTACAATTAGAGGATTATTAAACAAGGCAATAAGTATTATTGCTTTTTCATTCAGGGTAATTATATTCACCGTATATCTACATTCTTATTCTTCAATGATAGCATTTCTCCTATTTGCATATTTAGAGGATGTATTCATTTCAACTTTTGAAAGTTTTAAAACAAGAGAATCTAATCTTTAACTGATATATCGTAGGAAATAAAAACACCTTAAATATCAGGGGGGAAAATTGACCATAGAAAATAGGGCACCCCCCCCCACGACGCCACTGGTTCTGCTTTCTCTTGCAATATTATAACCAAAACAAATAGTAAAAAAATACCTTACTCACCTTTAGTACTACTTGAGCTCTGTTTCGGACTAATTCCTTAAAATCAAAACTATCTTCATTTATGATGAATAAGTCGACATTCTCTAAAAAAATTTCGACCTAAAATATATAACTAAATTAAGTCATGATTGTAACGTGCTTTTTATTTGGAGTTAAAAGGGCATGAATGTCACACAGAATTGTGACAATTATGTCACACACACACACATGCACAGGCACACGCACACGAAAAGGTTAAATGATATGTATTTCATGATGACGAAAGACAAGCCGAGGTAAAACGAACCAAACAAATTGAAAATGATAGTGATAATTATTAGGTTTTTCATTTCGACATGGATAAGGTCATCAATGCCTACCATACCTTTTAAAATAAAAACTTGGACTAGATATATCGTTGGAAGAAAAATAAGTTTTTGTCCCACTACCTAAACAATTAAAAGAGACGAAGGTTCTTCGACATACCCTTCATAATGACAAAAGACAAGCCGAGGCAAAAGAAGAAATTTTTGTCCCGCCACCTGAACAATTAAAAGAAACAAAGATTCTGCGATATGTCTTTCAAAGACAAAAGATAAGCCAAGGCAAAAGTTAAAGGTCCAATGAAAACAACGATATTTCTAATTTAAGATCCATTTGGACGTCATGATATCAAGAAAAGGCTCATATTGTCTGCGTTTATATATATATATATATATATATATATATATATATATATATATATATATATATATATATATATATATATGTATCCCGGTGTCCCGGTCTGTATATACATTCGTTTTTTAGTTTTGTTTTTCTCCTTTATTTTTTTCCTTTTTTATTTTTTTCTTTTTTAGTTTATTTAGATTTTTAGATTTTTAGTTTTTTTATTAGTTTTTGTTTTTTTTTTCTTTTTAGTTTTTTCGTAGTTTTTACCTTCTTTTTAGTTTTTTAGTTTTTTTTTTTACTTATGTCCTGGTCGTCATTTATACTCCCTGTGTACCGGTGCTTTGTTGATTGCTAATCGAACATTCCTTTTGTCCCGGTCGCTTTCTCTTTGAGTGTCGTCATTGATTTTTTTCTTTTTTAGTTCTTACCTTTTTTTAGTTTTTTTAGTTTTTTAAATGAAATTTTTTTTTAGTTTTTTTCCTTTTTTTCTTTTTAGTTTTTTATTGGTTTTTACCTTTTTTTTTAGCTTTTTTAGTTTTTTTTCGTTTTTTCTTTTTACTTTTTTTTTAGTTTTTATCTTTTTTTTTTATTTTTATTCTTAATTTTATTAGTTTTCTTTTTCTCTTCTATTTTTCAGTTTTTTCCTTTTTTTTAGTTTTTTTTTTTAGTTTTTAGTTTTTTTATTTTTTTACCTTTTTTTAGTTTTTTTTAGTTTTTTAGCTTTTTTATTTTTTTTATTAGTTTTTAGTTTTTTTTTGTAGTTTTTGCCTTTTTTTAGTTTTTTCAGTTTTTTGTTTAGTTTTTAGTTTTTTACCTTTTTTAGCCTAACCAGGATTTGAACCTGGGACCTTCATTCTCCGTTCTGACACCCTCTCTCACCGAGTAACTACTCCAGCATGTTCATTTTGGTGTTTTAAATGGTATATTATTAACCAAATTAATGTGTTTTACAATATACTAAGCATCGTCATAACAAAAATGATGGCAACTAATTTCATGACGTCAGCCGAAACATGAAGTCACCTGATCCATCCACAGATCCACACACAGACAACTTATTTTTATATATATAGATATATATATATATATATATTCTATCTATATATATATAAAAATAAGTTGTCTGTCTGTGGATGTGTGGATGGATGTGTCAGGTGACGTCACCTGAAAAAACTGGATTAGGTGACGTCAAAACTGAAAAAACTAAAAAAAGGCAAAAACTACAAAAAAAAACTAAAAACTAATAAAAAAAATAAAAAAGCTAAAAAACTAAAAAAACTATAAAGGTAAAAACCAATAAAAAACTAAAAAAAAAACTGAAAAAACTAAAAAAAGGCAAAAACTACAAAAAAAAAACTAAAAACTAATAAAAAAAGTAAAAAAGCTAAAAACTAAAAAAACTAAAAAACTAAAAAAGGTAAAAAACTAAAAAAAATAAAAAATAAAAAAAAAATAAAAAAAAGGAAAAAACTGAAAAATAAGCTAAAATAAAGGTAAAAACCACTAAAAAACTAAAAAAAAAAGGAAAAAACTAATAAATGACGACACTCAAAGAGAAAGCGACCAGGACAAAAGGAATGTTCGATTAGCAATCAACAAAGCACCGGGACACAGGGAGTATAAATGACGACCAGGACATAAGTAAAAAAAAAAAAACTATCTATATATATAAAAATAAGTTGTCTGTGGATCTGTGGATCGTGGATCAGGTGACGTCACCTGAAAAAACTGGATCAGGTGACGTCAAAACTGAAAAAACTAAAAAAAAGGCAAAAACTACAAAAAAAACTAAAAACTAATAAAAAAAATAAAAAAGCTAAAAAACTAAAAAAACTAAAAAAAGGCAAAAACTACAAAAAAAACTAAAAACTAATAAAAAAGCTAAAAAACTAAAAAAACTAAAAAAAAGGCAAAAACTACAAAAAACTAAAAACTAATAAAAAAAATAAAAAAGCTAAAAAACTAAAAAAACTAAAAAAAGGTAAAAAACTAAAAAATAAATAACGACCGGGACACAGGGACACAACTACAACGGGACACCGGGGGAAACAGGGGGATATAAATGACGACCGGGACAAAAAAACTAAAAAGAAATAAAAACTAAAAACTAATAAAAAAAACTAAAAAATCTAAAAATCTAAATAAGCTAAAAAAGAAAAAAAAAGGAAAAAAATAAAGGAGAAAAACAAAACTAAAAAACGAATGTATATACAGACCGGGACACCGGGATACAAATGATGACCGGGACCCGGGACACAGGGAATATAAATGACGACCGGGACACAGGGACACAACTACAACGGGGACACCGGGGGAAACAGGGGGATAACCTGACAATCTATTTATATGCAAAGACAATGGGACAGCAAAGAATGTTGTATATTCGCAAGTTTTACGTAGTTAAAACCATATATATATATATATCTATATTCACAGGTGGGACATAGGGACACAACTACAATGGCGCGTAACTATTATGGCGCGTAACGACTTACGCGCGCGGGGGGGCTTGGGGGGGGCGCGAAGCGCCCCCACCAACTAGGTGTTGGGGTGGCGCGAAGCGCCACCCCAACAGCTAGTATATATATATATATATATATATATATATATATATATATATATATACATATAGCATATATATATAAGCTAGCTGTTGGGGTGGCGCTTCGCGCCACCCCAACATCTAGTTGGTGGGGCGCTTCGTGCCCCCCCGCCCGCGTAAGTCGTTACGCGCCATTGTAGTTGTGTCCCTGTGTCCCACCTGTGAATATAAATAGATTGTCAAGTTTACTGACTCTTGAACATGCAACATATAATTGTCCATGGGACAAACAATCCGTATTCAGATCTATACCTCATTATTCTAATGATGTGTCCCTGTGTCCCGGTCGTCATTTATATTCCCTGTGTCCCGGTCGTCATTTGTGTCCCGGTGTCCCAGTTTGTAATTTCTCTTTGAATGTCCCGGTCGTCATTTATATTCCCTGTGTCCCGGGCGTCATTTGTGTCCCGGAGTCCCGGTCTGTAATTTCTATTCGAACAATCCCTGTGTCCCGGTCGTCATTTATATATCCCGCCTGAGCCCCCGGCGTCCCCGTTGTAGTTGCGTTCCTGTGTCCCGGTCGTCATTTATATTCCCTTTGTCCCGGTCGTGATTTGTGTCCGGGTGTCCCAGTCTATAATTTCTCTTTGAGGTTCCCGGTCGTCATTTATATTCCCTGTGTCCCGGTCGTCATTTGTGTACCGGTGTCCCGGTATGTAATTTCATCAGTTGACAAACATGACGTCAGTCGATAAACAACTTCATGACGCATACAGCTCAATCCTTATAATGACGTCAGTCGACGAACATGACGTCACTCGACATACACACACACAGACAACTTATTTTTATATATATACTAGCTGTAGGGGTGGCCCCCCAAGCCCCCCGCGCGCGTAAGTCGTTACGCGCCATATTAGTTAAGCGCCATTGTAGTTGTGTCCCTGTGTCCCACCTGTGAATAGATAATATATATATATATATATATATATATATATATATATATATATATATATATATATATATATATATATATATATATATATATATAAATATATATATATATATATATATATATGTTTTTAACTACGTAAAACATGCGAATATACAACATTCTTCGCTGTCCCATTGTCTTTGCATGTAAATAGACTGTCAGGTTTACTGACTCTTGAACATGCATCATTTGGGTCCCGGTATCCCAGTTTGTAATTTCTCTTTGAGTGTCCCGGTCGTCATTTATATTCCCTGTGTCCCGGTCGTCATTTGTGCCCCGGTCTGTAATTTCTATTCGAACAATCGCTGTGTCCCGGTCGTCATTTATATATCCCGCCTGTGCCCCCGGCGTCCCCGTTGTAGTTGTGTCCCTTTGTCCCGGTCGTCATTTATATTCCCTGTGTCCCGGTCGTGATTTGTGTCCGGGTGTTCCAGTCTGTAATTTCTCTTTGAGGTTCCCGGTCGTCATTTATATTCCCTGTGTCCCGGTCGTCATTTGTGTCCCGGTGTCCCGGTATGTAATTTCATCAGTTGACAAACATGAAGGCAGTCGACAAACAACTTCATGACGCATACAGCTCAATCATATATATATGTTTTTAACGACGTAAAACATGCGAATATACAACATTCTTCGCTGTCCCATTGTCTGTGCATATAAATAGATTGTCTGGTTTACTGACTCTTGAAAATGCATCATTTGCGTCCCGGTATCCCAGTTTGTAATTTCTCTTTGAGTGTCCCGGTCGTCATTTATATTCCCTGTGTCCCGGTGTCCCGGTCGTCATTTGTGCCCCGGTCTGTAATTTCTATTCGAACAATCCCTATGTCCCGGTAGTCATTTATATATCCCGCCTGTGCCCCCGGCGTCCCCGTTGTAGTTGTGTCCCTATGTCCCGGTCGTCATTTATATTCCCTGTGTCCCGGTCGTGATTTGTGTCCGGGTGTCCCAGTCTGTAATTTCTCTTTGAGGTTCCCGGTCGTCATTTATATTCCCTGTGTCCCGGTCGTCATTTGTGTCCCGGTGTCCCGGTGTGTAATTTCATCAGTAGACAAACATGACGTCAGTCGACAAACAACTTCATGACGCATACAGCTCAATCCTTATAATGACGTCAGTCGACAAACATGACGTCAGTCGACACACAAACATGACGTCATTCGACAGACACATACATAGATCACTTATTTATATATATATATATATATATATATATATATATATATATATATATATATATATATATATATATATATATATATATATATATATATATATATATATATATATATATATATATATATATGTAAAAGTAAAACAGTTCGAAATAGGGATGAAACCTTTTTATTGACAGTAAAAAGATATAAATTATTTAATTGGATATTTCGAACACATATACAGTGTTCATCATCAGCAGTAAAACAGTTTTACTGCAGAAGTAAAACACTGTATATGTGTTCGAAATATCCAGTTAAATAATTTTATATCTGTTCACTGTCAATAAAAAGGTTTCATCCCTATTTTGAACTGTTTTACTTTCGTCATGGAAAGTCAGTGTATATATATATATATATATATATATATATATATATATATATATATATAAACATTCTCGGAGACAATATATTTCCTTCAAATAACAGCCCTATATTGGTAATAAGATAAGTTTAGGAAAAAGGGGTCGGGGTATATCTTAGAAAACGACCTAGACTTACATTGTAGTACCTTCTTTTTAGAAAACAGCATTTAACTGGTTATTTGACCTTAAGAAGGCAGACAGATCGGAACTTAAATCATTATTAACAAAGGAAAGGGGACAATGGTCCCGGTTATACATAAGGAAACAATTAGATTCAGTGGCTTTATTTACCAAATTTGAAGGAAGGGCAAAATGTATTTTTAAAATTCAAAGAGGGGAGGAGGGAAATATGTCGTATTTTTAATTTTTTCTGTGAAAATGCTAAAAAAAAGATATTTTCCAAAAAATAACTTCTCAAACAAAAATATTTTTTTTTCGAAGTCTATTGGGAGAGAGATGCAGAAAGTCCAGGAGGAGAGGCTGTTGTCTTTTCTTCTATTTGTCTTGTTTTTCCCCTTTTTTATTCATATTTTAGGTACTATCTACTGTAGGTTGCCTCAAATTATTTGCCATCACTAAAAGAAACAAAAAACAGCTGGTTAATAAACCTACATCTATGCTTACAGAAACAAGTCCCAAAAATTTCTTTATCTCGATTGTCTTCTCCGAGCGCTTACATAGCATTATGAAACAAGTACTGAACTTGTTTTTTCAGTGCAATAAACTTACCTGACTATTTGGTATCTGCATACAAATTAGTAAATAATACAATACATCTTCAATGGCAGCTCTGACAAAATGTCTCAAATGTGGCGTATCAACAAGAGCATACAAGAAATCAAGAACAGCTAAAAGTGGCATCCCTGGGTGACCAGCTCCGTCTAAAAAAAAAGAAAAAAAAAAGAGAAGTTTGCTTGTGCAGCGTATCCCAGATTGTACATGTTCACACCTAATCTTACAACACCTGTAGAATGGACGACAGAGATTGATTTAAAATTTGTGTTTACTACATTAGGCAGTACATACATCCTTTCAAAGATAACCTTTGGAAGTTACTTTGCATATTTTCTATTTTCTTCACTAAATTTCTTATGAAAAACCCAAAGTTAAAAACAATATCTATAAGATACTTCTGTTACAGCTGTGGATTTTTTTTTTTTTTTGCACCAATACAGGTTAGACTGACAATGAGTTTTACTTGAGCTTCGTTCGCTCCAACACTGTGCTTTTCTTAACAATGTCAAATGTTGGACGACTAGATTTTTGTTCGCATATTTTTTTGACAATATCAGACAAAGAAAGGTATTCTACAAATTTGAACAATTGTTTTTCTTTAAGGACAGCTTGTGTGATGTCTACACCTCTGTTTTCAGTGTTTGTCAGAATCTAAGATTTCTTTACCAAGAAAGAAGAGGATGGGCAATTTTCTTCTGCTGTCAAAAGCAAATATATGTCAAAAAAGAAAGATCTTTTTTTTTACAAATAAATAAAAATCGAATATTCAAATTACGTATTGCGTCAAGTTTATATTTATAATTGCGTCTTTCCTAGACCTAAATATTCAAGTTACGTATTGATTCAAGAGGGTTTTCAAGCTAAACATAAATTCTTTTATTTGGCAATACCGATACGCGAATGTTTTATAATTGCCTCTTTTCATAGTCCTGACAGCAGCACTCCCGTTTAACAAAATTGCTTTATTGACTGATTCAATTGTCCTTATGAATTCTCGGTCCCAAATTGGCACACTAGTGGTTCTATTGACGAGAATGAAACGGCATTTTTGAATACAACATAAATAGAGCGAAAGGTATATTATAACTAAAACAATCGCTAAGGTTATCTCTCATCCATTTATACACAGCGATTATTAACTATTCAATACACTGTCTGAAACACATAGAACTTTTTTCCTGCAAGCCAAGAGAAGAAATAAACAGGTAGCTACCGTCATTAGATGCTCCTACGTCTTCCTCACTGAGCTTAGCGTCAGTTGCATTCAAAATAGATTTTAAAAAAGAAATGACAGTAGGCATTATTTCTTCAAGCGATGTCAAAACTTCTTTAGGCGAAACCAGAACAATCGATGTCCATACTGAAAAAGAGGAAAATATATGAAGTTACTTCTTAGCACAGGAGGATTGAACCCTCTGATGATTCAACACGTTTATATGCTAAGGTGTTCCTATTTATTTGACTGCAAAATAATTATTACCATTTCTTATATTTAATAATTCAACGGAGGCTAGTGTTTTTTGCAAGCACGGATAGAATATTTCATGTCCTTGCCAGTGTTCACTTATGCAATGCGGAACGTTCTATAAATGTGAAATAAATTTCCATACTGTTTTTTTTTCTTTTTGATAAAAAGCTTGAAAAGTTGCCAGCGTAAAGACCTGCTCAGTCAGGAAGTCTCTTTTAGTACGTAAATGAGCCTCGGCTTTGCAAACATGAAAACTCATGGCCGGCTATGCGACATCGTTCCCACTTTAAAGTCTTTTCAAGGTTAATCAGATAAATTTCGGTATCCGAATCAACCACAACTGAGATGATAGCATTGGACTTAAACTTGGCTTATGAGTAGGCATTCTTCAATTATTACATCAACACAACAGAAAAATAAGGTATATTTTTTTTATCCAGTGCTCTCCAGTCTCATATGGGTCCCTCTTTTACATTTTATGATAGGGCTGATTTTCCAAAAAGCGGTGAACTTGTGGGTCTTTCACACATCCTCTTCGCTTCTTGAAAAAATCATGAAGGTCAAGTCTGCTCCTCCCACCTGGTCATACCAATAACCACAAAAGTTCCTGCATAGAACAGCCCCTTCAAGATAGATGAATCCAAGTAGGGAAACTCAGCATATTGGCCTTTAAGGTGCAGAAAAAGGGTTGACATTGAAGTGCCATGGGGGGTCACAAGTGTACTTGAATCTTTTTCATATCGGTAGACTTTAGCCAGAGCAGTACCTTATCCCTTCAGTTGGCTTGTAGCCTTTGGCCACAATGAACAAATAATCCAGATCTTATATAATCCAGTAGAATTCGACAGTCGAATTAAAGTAAAGAGCTGCAAAGGAAATCGCGTGTTGATGCAATTTAAGGTTCACCTTTCGCAGGATTTCAAATTCTAGAATATGAATGTGAAGGGCTATTTCCTATACAGTGCACAATTTCAATCTTGGTCAGCGATGACAAACGGTGTGTTAAAAGCAAAAAAAAGTTTATACGATCATCCCTTCCATAAGAACTTTAGATGCCAAAGGGGCATAGCTCATAGCCTCCACCCCCAACCTCTGGTGGCTTATATCAACCCAAAAGGCCTTGTAACATGATCATTAAACTATTTTGACTAAAAGGAGGAGTGTTTCAAAATATATATTGGATGTATTTTTTTGGGGGAGGGGGCTAGCTACACTCTTATCACTTTGACTCTTAAAATGAGGACTAGAACATTTCTTATTACCAATCCAATGAGTCCCCTCCAAATTGTATGTGACAACGCTTTCTAAAAAAAACCTTATATGCTCTCAAGGCATAACGTATAACGCTTGCCCTTAGATGTCTTTTTCATGGACTTTTTTTTTTACATCTTTTGTTGTTTTTTTTTCTACTAGGTTCCAGCATTTTCTATATCCTCCGCGGAAGGTAATTTCTGGAGGAGATATTTTCAATGGAGGGGTATTTTCAATGGAGGGGTATTTTCTGAGGGGAGGGGGTTATTTTCAGCAGGCAGTATTTTCCACGGGGTATTTTCTGGGAAGATGGTGGGGGGAACGCCGGCCACAAGAATAACCATAGCAAGATTTTTTTTTCATTTTTATTCTATTATTCTTGACCAACTACAATGGGAGCATATTGCATGAGTATTGTTATATTATGTTTTAGTTCAAATACCTGTAAATAAAGCTGCTTGCCCTCCATAAACACTATTTTTTACCTTTTTTCAAACCGGTTTCGTTTCGCTAACCGGTTTTCTCAAGTGTTCTTGCATTAACGAAGACTGTTTGCATATTATGGAAAATGTTTCAAAGAAGTAGTGCTTTAGCACAGTCCAAGGACATCAGAATCCATTTCTGAAACATTAAAAGGACCTGCATTCATAAAAGATACCATTCTGATTTTGATTTATTCATCGTTGTGACGCGAAGAATATAGTATATTTATACGAGGGAAGACTGAAAAACAGTTTTACTAGTGCTCTTGACAAACCAATTAAGCAATTTTCAGGAAATCCAGAATAAGCAATGATATTCTAAATTTATGACTTAGTCTTCCCCTCTCACCTTAAATTCAGAATTCCTGGTTGAAGGTATTCCTTAATATGTTTAAAAAGTAACAGTATGTTTAAAATAACAATTCTGGTTTGAAACAGGCAAGGAAATTAGAAACGGGTAACATAGTTTAAAGAAAAATAGTTGCTAGAACAAAACTAAGAAGTGAGAAGGTAGAATAATGAAAAGCATGAATCAAGGAAACGAGAAAGATTATTGTTGAAACTCAAAGAGAAGAAAATTATACAAGAAAAAAAGAAGTAGCCTATTTTACCTTGAAAAATCTTTGCACGAAGATGGTTGTCCAGAGCAGGGCCATCGTTGGCTTGCAAAGCCATTACCAATGCTTGAGAAAATTGCAGTAGTATATTTTCAAGTAAAGGTATAACTAATGATTTGTTGGTGAAAACCACTTCGCATATTCTTTCATACAGGGTTAGGAATAAATCTAGAGCCATTTCTCTAATTCTCAGACGATATTTCTAAATTAAATCAAAGCATTATTCATTAAAGAATAAACAAGAGCTAAGAGCTCATATGGCACTTGTGACGAGGTCGGAAGAGCCAAGAGCCAAGAAATTATATGGTATGAGCCCTAGCAAAATTCTAAGAATCAATATATTGCTTTAAAAGGAAAATCGGAGGCTTAATGCCGGTCGGGATTTTAAATAAGAGCTCTCAGTCACGGGGTCCTTCTAAAGATCAAAATTCATTAAGATCCGATCACCCATTCGTAAGATAACTCGTTTTTCACGTTTTCAAAGAATTCCGATTTCCCCCTCCAACTCCCATCAATGTCACTGGATCTGGTCAGGATTTAAACTAAGAGCTCGAAAGCACAAGATCCTTCTAGATATCAAATTTCACTAAGATCTGATCACCCATTCGTAAGTTACAAATACCTCATTTTTTCAAATTTTTCCAAATTACCCCCCCCCCCCAACTCCACTAAAGAGAGCGGATCCGGCCCGGTTATGTCAGTCACCTATCTTAGACTTGTGCTTATTCTTTCCATCAACTTTCATTCCGATCCCTCCACTCTAAGCGTTTTCCAAGACCCCCCCCCCCTAATGACACTGGATCCGATCGGGATTTTAAAATAAGAGATCTGAGTTTCGAAATCCTTCTAAATATGAAATTTCATTAAGATACGATCACTCTTTCGTAAGTTAAAAATACCCCATTTTTTCTATTTTTTTTTATAATTAACCCTCCCCCAAAGAGAGCAGATCCATTCTGGTTATGTCACTCCCGTATCTAGGTCTTGTGCTTATTTTTCCTACCAAGTTTCATCCCGATCCCTCCACTCTAAGCGTTTTCCAAGATTTTAGGTTCCCCCCCCCCAACTTCCCCTTTACGGAATCCGGTCGGGATTTAAAATAAGAGCTCTGCGACATGATATCCTTTCAACTATAAAACTTCATTAATATCTGATCACTCCTTTGTAAGTTAAAAATACCTCATTTTTCTAATTTTTCAGATTTAACCCCATCTATCCCCCCCAACTCTCCCAAAGAGAGCAGATCCATTCCGGTTATGTCAATCACGTATCTAGGACTTTTAATTATTTTACCCATCAAGTTTCATTCCGATCCCTCCACTCTAAGCGTTTTCCAAGATTTTAAGTCCCCCCCAAACTCACCCCAATGTTACCAGATACAGTCGGGATTTAAAATAAGAGCTCCAAGACACGATATCCTTCCAAACATCAAATTTCATTAAGATCCGATCACTCCTTCGTAAGTTAAAAATACCTCATTTTCGAATTTTTCAGAATTAACCCTGCCCCCCCCCCCCCAACTCCCCCGAAGAGAGTGGATCCGTTCCGGTTATGTCAATCACGTATCTAGGACTTGTGCTTATTTTTCCCACCAAGCTTCATCCTGATCCCTCCACTCTAAGCGTTTTCCAAGATTTTAGGTTCCCCCCTCCCTCTCAATTCCGCTCAATGTCACCGGGTCCAGTCGGGATTTAAAATAAGAGCTCTGAGATACGATATCCTTATAAACTTCAAATTTCATTAAGATCCGATCACTCTTTCGTAAGTTACAAAAACCTCAATTTTTCTAATTTTTCAGAATTAACCCCTCCCCCCACTCCTTCGAACAGAGCAGATTCGTTTCGGTTATTTCAATCACGTATCTAGGACTTCTTGTTATTTTTCCCACCAAGTTTCATCCCGATCCCTCCACTCTAAGCGTTTTCCAAGATTTTAGGCTCCTCCCCACCAACTCCCCCAATGTCACCGGATCTGGTCGTGATTTAAAATAAAATCTCTGAGACACGATATGCTTCCAAATATCATTTCATTAATTTCATTAAAAATAAATTTCATTAAGATCCGATCACTCCTTGGCAAGTTAAAAATACCTCATTTTTCTAATTTTTCAGCCCTCCCCTCCCCCCAACTCCCCCGAAGAGACCGGATCCGTTCCGGTTATATAAATCACGTATTTAGGAATTGTTCTTATTTTTCCCACCAAGTTTCATCCCGATCCCTCCACTCTAAGCGTTTTCCAAGATTTTAGGTTCTCCCCTTCCAACTCCCCCCAATGTCACCGGATCTGGTCTGAATTTAAAATAAGAGCTCTGAGACACATTACCCAAATTTCATTAAGATCCCATCACCCGTTCGTAAGTTAAAAATACTTCATTTTTGTTTTGTTTTTCCGAATTAATCGGCCCCCACTCCCCCCTCCCCACATGGTCAAATCGGGAAAACGACTGTTTCTAATTTAATCTGGTCCGGTCCCTGATATGCCTGCCAAATTTCATCGTCCTAGCTTACCTGGAAGTGCCTAAAGTACCAAAACCAGGACAGACAGACCGACAGAATTTGCGATCGCTATATGTCACTTGGTTAATACCAAGTGCCATAAAAACCAAAGAAAAGAAAAATACAAAAGGGGTTTTGCTTGATCAACCAAAATACAGGAAGAAATAAAGCAGGTATTTGGAAAGACAACAGCCTTTCTTTTTCAGCGGTATAAGAGAAAGTCAGAAGGAAACACATTCACATTTTTTGAAGTAAAAAAGGAAAACATCTAAAAATGTCTGATGCAGCCCTTGCTAAGCACATTTATAACAACTCGCATCATAACATTTTATTTGAATTGATGCTCGGCTCTAAACAGAGATAAGTGTAATTTTAAAACAAATGACGCTTATTTTGGCCTTCTTAGACGAGAAGTTCAATCATTCCTAAAATAGATACTGATCCAGTACTGTGAGAGCAGCATTGTTTTTTTTTTTTTTTTTTTTTTTTTTTTTTTTTTTGCTAATCGTTGTTATTGACGTATGAATCAATTTTGAAATTAGCATATTTGGCTTTTTAATCCAGCCAATTTTATCTGTTTGTTATTTTTGATGGTTCTCTTCGTTATTTACCTTTTAGGTTTTCTTATTCTTCCAATTTCGGTTTTATTATTTTTTTTTATTTCCGCATTGTTTTTTTTGTTTTTGTTTTTAATCCGGTTTGTTCCGTTCACATTTTTGTTCAGAAAACGTACAAATGATTCCTTCTCAATTTTTCTTATAGCGCTGAAGATTTCTAAAAAAAGTATATAATTTGCACTTTAGTGAAAAAATAATCTTTAAAAAATTTTCAATTTTATAACTTTAGGAAATCAAAAATTAATTACGATTTTAAGGAATAAAAATCAGGATATGTATAATAAACTAGCAATTCACATTCATTTGAATTTTTTCAGTAAAGTGAAAATTATATTATGGCTTTTAGAAAGCAAAAGGGTTTTGAACCCTACTCATGTTAATTTCTGCTCGTTTTGTGTTTGAGTTATTTATTATAATTTCTGTTGGTTTGGGGTTTCATTTATTTATTGATGCTGATTTGCGGTAGTTGTATGCTTGGTATAGATTTTATTTTTGTGCATTTTTGCACAAAGTCTTTTTAGTCTTTTTAGAGAAAATGAAAATGACGGTTTGAATTTTTCCGTTTTTCTAAGAATTTATAGTTTGGCTTGCTATTTGTATGCTGGAAAAGCTTTTTCAGCAATTTAAAAAAACCTAAGCCCTTTAGAAAATCATGACGCAAAAAGTGGCGCTTAATTTAGTCAAATACATCCTTAAGTTGACCTGATAGATAAAACTTAATACCATCCCCAAAAAGTTATATCTACCCTCTTTCACAGCCTGGATACACTTAAAATCTCTTGATTTAGTAAAATTTTAAAAGAGCAGAAATAAAAGAAGAAGCCCCGAAAGTTTGAGCTTAATACCGTCAGTCGTTCTTGGTATATTGTTGAGATGTCTTATAGGTAACCAGCAAATACAAAGAACAAACAGCATTCAAAACGGTGCGTTTTGATTTAATTTTAAAGCAACATATAGTTTTTAAGTATAATGGGCAAATTACATAAATTTGAGGGGTTGACAAACCTAATAGCCCTAGAGATATAGTAACTATACCGCTCAACTATGCTGAGCAAAATGGCTGTTTTAAAATTTGGATAAGAAGTGCCTGGAAAATTATGAGCTAGAGAGAAGGGCTGATTGCCCTCCAATCACTTTTGACTCTTCAGAGGGTACTAAAACTTTTAATTTTCGATCAAATTGGCTCCTTTAAAATATCGAGAATATTACTAGCTATGATAGAGCATCACTGCCTATGTGCCTATATTCCCTATATTGCTCATATGCCCTTTTAATACCTGCATGCATATAGTTGTTTGTTTTTTAGTTGTAACTCCCCCTAAACGTTCCCTAGAAGTTTCAACTTAATGCCATTAGTGTCATTAGTTACAGTAGGCCTAAGAGTAAAAGTAGCACTAAATGCACATACACAGTGTCTTCTGGCTAGTTCAAATCCACAACCTATGAAGATGTAAAGGTGAAATTTTCAGGAAATATTTCTGTTCTGCGGATGACAACCTGCCATCCATATGCAGGTTGTCAAAAGGGCATATCAGCAATATCTTAGGAAAACTTTCGTGTGGGAAATTAAAACTTTACAGTTGCTGTGAGCAGTGTTGAACAAACCAAAAGACACAATTTGAATTATACTACTATTACTTCTATTCCTACAACTGTTACTATTTTATTACTACTACTACTACTGCTATTAAAGCTAAGACTACTACTATTAACCGTACTCCTACTGCAGCTAATATAAATACTGGTGCTACTACTACTACTAATAAACCGAAGGTTATTAAGGCGAAATTTTTGGGCAATATTGTAACTTTATTTAAATGAATCGAAACATACTAAGCCCACACAGATTGTCAGGAGGATGTATCAGCAATGCTTCAGGACCGGTTGATGGTAATAAGTTAAAATTTTATTGTGTGTAGAAGAGGATGTTGACAAAAGGTACTATTTACATAATGTTTCTAATGCTACTACAAATATTGCTACGCATAATTACTGAACCTTTCAACGATGTTGAAAAAAACTTTTGCCTCAAAACTTTGTTAGGAAGTTTGTCATGGGAAATGATAGGACTGGGATAGGAGGTCTCTCAACTCACTTTGACTCTTAAAAAGGGCACTATAACTTCCAGTTTAAAATTAAATGAGACCCATCTGAATTTAATACGACCAATCATTCCATATAAACTCCATGCCCTTCGTCACTTTTGACACTTAAATAGAACTTCCAATTTTTAAGCAAATAAGCTTCTCCCAAAGTTAAACAACCATCCCTTCCATAATAACTTTAAATACCCCGCGGCATAACTAAAAACCTTCGGCCCTAGGCTCAGGTGATTTGTTTCAGCCCCAAAAGAGTTGTTATATGATCTTTGGAATATTTTGAGTAAAATAACTGTCTCAAAACTTTTTATTCAATGCATTTCGGGAAAAAACGACATGTTGGGGGGGGGGGTAACTGCCTCCTGATCACTTTGACTCTTAAAAAGGGCACTATGAATTCAGATTATCAATTCAACGAGTAACCTCAGAAGTATATACAACCACCCTTTCTGTAAAAAACTTATATGCCCTGCAGAACAACTTACAAACCTTCCCCTCAGAGCTGTTGGTCGGGGGTATTATCCTCAAAGACATAATTTCCAGGCATTTCAGATTCCTTGGACAGAATGACTATCTCAAATTTTGATTGAAAGTGTTTGGGGAAAGGATGGGGGTGGAGGGCGTCATTTGTCCTCCGATCACTTTCGACAAATAAAAGTGCACTAATCTTCCCAATTTTCAATCAAATGAGCCCCTTTGGAAGTTTGGACAACAACATTTTCTATAAAACCTTGTGTGCCCCAAGGGTATAACTTACAACCCTTGTCATGAAGGCTTTGGATGGGGGGGAGGGGATTGTTATCCTCAAAGACATAATTTTCAGACCTTTCAACTATGTTGAAGAAGATGGCTATATAAAAATGTATGTATGTATGTATTTATTTATAACTCATCATACAAAATAATGAAGAGATGGATTACATTGAAGAAAAAAGGAAAAAAAAACAGAAGAAAGAAACAACTTATCGTAATTACATTCTAAATACAAACAAAAATATTCCACGTCAAAAAACAACATTTTGCCATTCATGGCCGGTTTGCTTATTGCACATGTGTACATTCAGCTCAGCTGACTTAACACACGGGTCAGACAAGCTATATTTTTTCATCAAATAGGAGTTGCTTGTCCACGGAGGAACTCGCAACAGAAACTCAGCAAATTTGAAGAAAACACGTTTCATCCTAAGATGGTCAGATTCACTAAATATAGGGTAAAACGGTACTAAATACAGAACATGTGGCAGGACGACACTATTGTAAATTCTCGCAAGATGGGCACTATTCAAATGAAACTGAGAAATATCAATGGTACCATATGCACGACGGATTTTCGTTTCCATACTTTCTAGCATCAATAGCCTAGTTTTCTTCACATTTTTTCCAATAGGAAGGCCAAGATATTTCAACTTAACACAAGGCTTTACTTCTGTACCATTCAGATCTATAGATATATTATCTGATCTAGTCGTATTTATTTCATTAAAAATCAAAACATCACATTTTTCAGCATTTAGGGAAAGTCCAATATCACTGTAGTTTTTACATATATCCAAAAAACATTTTTCTATCCCACTGATAGGCCTACTAATATTAAAAACGTCGTCTGCATAACATAATATCGACCAATCAGTACCTTTATATATACATCACGAAGAAAGTTGGCACTGAGCTGGAAGCGTTGCATTTTTATAAACCGTGGGAGGAGTAACCGCACCCTGCTTAACCCCAAAATGAATTCGTATATCATCAGTCAGCAAATTGCTTCCAGGTATACGTATTTTTGCTTTCATATGGCGGTACATGTACAAAAGAGGTCTAGGTAAGTCTAGCGATACACCACGGTTCAAAAGCTAATTCATTGCTTGGGGATGCAACAACGAATCAAATGCTTTACTAACATCGTATGTTCCAAGCGCTAGAGTACCACCGGATTTATCTGCATCGATCAACAAATTGCACAGACATTTTAGAGCATGGAAGCAACCAAGCTTAGGCTGGAAGCCAAACTGGTGAGGTGGCATGTAACAGATAGAACGTAGGTTATTAATTATAAGTAATTCAAACACTTTCGCAAAAACGCTTGAAACAGTTATAGGTCGATACGATGAGCATTCAAACGGATCCTTCCTTTTTTTAGAATCGGTGAAATAAGACCAACACAAAAAGAATCTGGAACTATACCGCAGCAAAAAATCATTTGGTACAACAAAGAAAGATGACACATAAGCTTATCAGACCCATTTTGTAAATGAAGGGCACATATGCCATCATAACCCATAGACTGTCTTTTGTTAAGCTTTCGTATAACATCACGTAATTCACTTGAGCTTACTACAAAGGTACCCGGTCCAGGAGTACGTAAGCGATTATTTAAATCCGTTTCAAATTTCTTGAGAATGTTAACGTCAGGTTCGGTGAACTGACTTTTGAAATATGAATGCCATTGGTACTCACTAATTGTAATTTTGCTTTCCCGAGTTTTATTATTTGCCAAACGCATTTTCCATAACTTATTAGGGTCATTCGCGATCGATTCCGCAATTGCAACACTTTGGTCAACCCGGTGAGCTTTGAGTTCCTTCTGAAAGTGGCGCTTAGTAAGTAACCGTAAAGTATTTACAACTCCGTTTCTAGGTCTATCACAATCATTCCACAGACGTAACCAAAATTTAGAGGACTGAAAAGCGGATTTTAAGCTCTCGTTACTGGACCATCAAAATTTTTCGGTTCCAGATCTACACGTTCTCACGGGGACAGCAAATTTTTTGGCATTTTTTAGAGCGTGGGTAATCTGCGCACAATAAAAATCAGTTCAATACGAATGTCAGACTTGTCCATCCCAGGTTGCCGTTGGAGCAGTTGAAACGAAACTCGGATTTTATCTAGCATGAAGTCACACTCCCCTTGGAAGATACCCTAATCAATCTTGTCCCAAGATTTAACACGTAAAAATTTAGATTTCTTTCGGCAAATTCAGAAGAGGGAGTATCTCGGACGGGGATCGACAGGAACAAAGGGATATGGTCACTATATTCGCCTTCCAAACCGACTTTCACAATAAGATCTGGATTGGGAGGATGGAGAAAGACTATATGGTCAAGATTAGAAGTGTTTTCAGAAGTTGAAATAAACGAATAATTTCGGTCTTTCGGTACAATCGAGTAACCGGTTGGTAGAATAGATAGAGACGTTTCAGCTCTAGCACTTGAATTCTCAAGTAGATCACAGTTAAAGTCTCCAATAAGTATACACTTTCTCTTCATCTTTTCGATCTTTTTTAACAGTTTGGCCACCTTTCTACAAGCAATAGCAAATTTTCTTTCAGAAGCTTCGTCCCTGTTATTGGTTGGAGGATAAAGATTGACTATTACCAAGTTATCAACCGTCACAGCAAGATAGCAATCACACATCTCAAGCAATTCTGATTGACAAGTTGTCAGGACGGCTAAAACCACCGCTTGGCCTTCCTTTAGCTTCAACTCTTCTTGCAGGGGAGAGATGTACTGTTACATTAGAGGAAGGGCATAAAAGCTGAGAATTCAAATCCGTCAAAAAGTGTTCCTGAATACAGATGAAACTAAAGGATTCGCATAACTTTTCCAGGACTGGTAGTTAATCAAGAATGCCACCGTTAATATTCCATGACATAACAGAAAGAAAACCATCAAAATTCATTGAAAGCTGTTAGATTTGTACTGTTCAGCAGTCAATTTCCGATTTTCGGGGCAGGACACTGAATAACACGAGTGACCCGAAGCCTTGCACACAACACATCTTTTCTTCTGCATGCATGGCTGCTCTTTGATACTTTTATGGCCGGAGCCTGCGCACTGGGAACAGACCTCGGCATTATGACCATCGGCCGCCAGATGTCCTACATGGTGGCACTTGAAACAACGGCGTGGTAATGTTTGAAAAACATCAATACGAAAGCATTCAAAACCGATCTTGAGAGGTCCCTTCATATTAGCCTCCAAGGCTTTATTTGACGGGAAAAAAAGTCTAAAAGTGAGGGACTGACCGATCTGCTCAGCTTTTTCGCAGGATGGGATCAACTTAGCCACATCTTCTGCTTTAAAATCATTTGGGACAAATCGCAGAACTCCTAAAAACCTCTTTGATTTAACGCTTGTTTCAAGTTGACTATTTCCTACCTTCATAGCATTAGCAATCTTTTCAGCGGAATCCTTTGATTTGACTATTACTTTCCACTCGTCCTTATTTTTCTTGAGCTCTACTATATCGTCACTTAGCTTTCCACATGTAGTCAGAATAAAGTCCTTACGGGCGTTGGAAGATTCAAGAGACTTCGGAGGGTTTTTCACTACGACCGAGTATGGTAAAGGGGTGGAATGCTGTTTTGTAGTAACGCCAGTGGGCCACAACATTGGAGCCTGTTTCAGATGTTCCGTGACGCTGTCTAACTTTCTACACATCTGGTTCAATTTAGTTGTAATACAAGCTTTTCAGCGGAATCCTTTGATTTGACTATTACTTTCCACTCGTCCTTATTTTTCTTGAGCTCTACTATATCGTCACTTAGCTCTCCACATGTAGTCAGAATAAAGTCCTTACGGGCGTTGGAAGATTCAAGAGACGTCGGAGGGTTTTTCACTACGACCGAGTATGGTAAAGGGGTGGAATGCTGTTTTGTAGTAACGCCAGTGGGCCACAACATTGGAGCCTGTTTCAGATGTTCCGTGACGCTGTCTAACTTTCTACACATCTGGTTCAATTTAGTTGTAATACAAGCACCAACTGCATCGGCACTCTCGGGTACTTCATCGGGCTCATATATGACGAATCTAGGCAAAACTTTCTTGTCTTTGGAGCATCGACAGACAGCCTTCACTAAATCTAGCACATTTTCAGAGTCCTTATTAGCTGTTCTCATTCTATCATTGTATCCCAAATTTTCATAAAATGTCCATAATACTTTCTTTGCATCAAGGATAGATTCACGAGAGGCACTAGTCCTCTGAATTTCCAATCGAATAAACCCTATTTGAATTTTCTATGACAACACTTTCTACAAAAAACCTTATATGCCTCTAAGGCATAACTTACAACCCTTGCCCTGAGGGCTGTAGGGGGGAGGGTGTCATCCTCAAATACATAATTTCAGGACCTTTCAACTACGCTGAACAAAATGGCTGAATGCTCAAAATTTGGCTGAATCCTACTGGGGAAATGGTGGGTGTGGGGTTAGTTGCCCTCCAATCACTTTTGTCTATTAAAAATGAAACTAGCAGCTTCAATTTCCAATCGAATAAGCCCTTTTTGAAGTTTCTAAGACCGTACCTTCGATACAAAGTGCCCTGGTCTAAAAAAAAAAAATAGACACAAAAAAACGAACAAAAAATAAATAATACATTGTGCCAACATCATACTTTACTTAAGCAGCGCTATTGCGCTGCATATGATAAGCTGAATGAAAGATATCGTTCAAGAGAGAGGGAGAGACACTTTTATTATACCTATCATCAATATACAAAAAAAAATACATCAGCCACTTTAGAAAGTCAGAGACTTGTTAGTAGTGGCTGATAAACATTAATGAGCACCAATACCAACAACATTAACAAAAAAAAAAGAAAAAAAAAAAAGAAAGAAACAAAATGAAACAAAAAAGTGGGAAAAAGAAAACAACAGGAAAACAAAGAATAAGAAGAGAAAAAAAAACAACAACACTTAAAAAAACAAATCAATAAGCCATCCAATTTAAATTATTTATTTATTTTCTACTCAGAACGTGATTCTTCAGTCTACTCTTAAACTGGCTAACATTTTCAGATAACCTTATACTCATTGGTAAAGATTCCACACTACTGGTCCAGCAAACTTGGGACCAAAACTTCCCCTCTGAGAGCTGCGACACTCATATACCAAATCATCCATATTTCTAGTCTCATAACTGTGGTATGAAGAATTCCTTATAAAAATTTGACGAAAAATTTCAAGAAAAAGGTTAAGACGGATAGACCACATTTTATAGAAGAAAGATGTCAGGCTGACAAATATTCCGCTTTTTGAGCACCAGTCTGATACCGAGTGAAAGACGTCCCTGAATTGGGTGGGAGGAGGGCATAAGAGTCTACTAAAGGAAGCTGGAACTACTTGGGAGGTGATAAACAGGGACGCTTTTAACAGACTAGGGTTAAGGAGGGGCGTAAGCAGTCGTACTGGTTTAGGTGCAGCAGCAAGTTGTTAGATGTCGTGGCACTAGTAGTGTGATTAAAAGTCAATTTACACACGGTTAGCTTTGTATCAAAACCTCCTATAGATGGACAAATATTAGAAAACGAAATGTAAGTTAGACTAAGAATTTGACAGATGGTGCAAGAAAGGGAAATTTTATGTATCCGGTTTTAATCTCTCTGATAGCAATTAAAAAAAAAAACACTTAATTTCCTTATTGATCGAATAATTCAGGTATTTCATTTCAAGAAAGCAAGAGAAGGAGCGGGAAGGGGAGCTAGTATGCTTCTGAAAAAAAAAATCAATTTTCATCTCACCATGTTACTATTTTAGCACGCTTACCCTCCAATAAGAAGCAAAAAACACTGCTAAAAAGGTTCTTCAGATTAAGTCCTAAAGATAAATTTAGCTTACCACACAAAGGTACTATCACAATAAATGACGTAGAAGAGACTATTGATTTGTTAGAAATAAAAAAATTTAGGTATACCTATGGAAACATAGTCCGTTAGAAATATAGAAAGCATACGCAGCTCATCTTACAAGCAGGCTAATACAAATTAATTTAGCAGGGCTGTTTCCCATCTCCTATTCCCATTTATATGAATTATTTTAATTGGCTTGGTCCAGAAAAAATCGAAAAAGGCGATGGGAAAACATGGTGTCGAATGAAAAGGCATGCTCTCCAAGACTTCGATTGTGCTAACGATTAGGGCATCATAGATAAAAATATTAACCAAATGGTTCAGCTTTACAAGGTACAAAGACAGGTCTTAAAATTGATGTTAAGAAGAATAAGTCGCATAAACTAGGAACAAATGAGGGCCAACAGGGGATATTTGGTAACAGGCAAAAGGATCAATTGGACAGCGCAACTTTTGAGGGTAGTGTTATTAGCATAGATGAGGATGCAGTGAAGATGTAAAAAGTAAAATTGCCAAGCCACAGGGTATTTTTTATATTTGAAAAAAGTTTGGACAAATGGGAAGATAATCTCTCTTAGATAAGATTAGTGTATTAGAAGACATGATAATAGCATTGGTCAAGTACGGTTCTTAAACCTGGGCATTTCGAAAGGTTGAAGAAGTTATGTTGGACATTTCTAAAATCGAGAGTATATCCAGGATATTTCCGGGGGGGAGGTGCTACTAAAATATCCTTGTTTTGAGTAGGCAACACCAAAGTAGTGAAAATGAGTTAATCTCCCGTGATCTTTGTCTAAAGTCCGTTACAAGGGCAATTACCTGCATTTTTATTTCCAATTTACGATTTGACAAAATATTTTTTTTTGTTTATGAGAAATAGTTCTTTTACCTGCATTTTTGCTACTCGAGTAAGAGAAATAGTTGGGGGAGGAGTATATAAGGCACTGGTCTAAGAATTGTCAAATTATGATTTAAGCATTCCATCAAACATTAAGCTGTTCGTAAAATGTTCCTGAATTTCTAGGGTTACCATGAATGGAATGCTAGGACAGCAAGGCCAAAATTACGAAAAAACAAAAGATTATGTTTTTGGGCCATCTATTTTGGGCCAAACGAAAAGAAGGTTGTCCATCCCCCAACCAAACAAAAAAATCAAGTTTCGAATACATTGCAATAATTTGTTAGTAAACAGTATTGGGCAACAAATTCCATTGACATCAGAAATGACGGAATCAAGTACCCTAAATGAATACCTATTTGCCTGTGTATATTACTTAAAAGTATATAAAATATAAAGATATGGAATATGTTTTATCTCTATATGAAACAAATCATAAGTATTGGAGAAAAAATCACCTGAACATCAGTGAAAACTTTGTAAACTTCTTGGAGGATAATTGGACCAAGGATAGGAATCTGCATATCCGAAATTACACCAGCTAACTCTAATAGGACACGCATTGATCCATCCACCAAATCTGGGTTTTCTGTCCTAATGTACTTTAGTAGGATATCCAACAAGTCAGGACAATCATGAGGCCAGTCCCATTTGACAACATTTGCAAGGGCATAAGCAATTGCATTTTTTACCTGTGAAGGGAATGTAATTAAACAAGTACAGAAGAGTGGTAAAAGATTTTACCACTTTTTGTTGCTTAGGTTGAAATAAAACCAAGTTCCTCATTCACTGGACCAACATCAAATGGTGTTTTCAACTAATAAGTAATAAAAGAAAATAAACTGAGCTAAAAAACAAAAAAACAAAAAAAAAACACCAGGTGATGCCAATTTTACACTTTTACTTTTGAAATTTAAAAGGAAATGGCAGGATTTTCGGGGGGGGGGGGGGGGGGGTGAAATGGAATTTTGACCAAAAAAAATGGAGATAAAAAATAGATATAGTCTTAGCCATGGCGTTGAAAGTACGCCATAGCAAGGGGGAATAATGGACCTAATATTTCATTCATTTTCAGACATAATTTACCAAATAGGGGAGAGGGGGGCAAAACCATCCGTTGGACCTCTCGTCTAAAGTCTTTGAACTAATCCATTCAGAAAATTGCCGCTATAAGCCATTCATGTAGCGCACATTAGGCGAAAGTTTTGAATATTTGATGCCAAAGACAACTGAGATAAGAGGTAAAGGAGTTTTTAATACTATCTAGAAATTACATCCGGTATTTTCCAGGTAATTTTCATCAATCAATGTCTGGCGGTTTCCAGGAAAAGATAAATTTTCAAAATGGCGTCAATAAGGGGTGACTCAAGACAGTTTTTGGGTTGACTCCGGACACATTTCGAGGTGTCCGGTTTTGCCCCATACTGATGGAAGTATCTCCGAGCCTGGCATTGGCCGTAGCTGGAGGTAGGAAATCACTAAATATTTTAATTTTATGATAGACTACATATAGGCTTCTCTCTGTTCTTGACATTTATATTTTTCTTTTACAGATGGTTCGCACCTATATTCGAAATGAGGGTGGTTCCCCAGATTCAGAATCACTGAAGCGTGCTGTGAGACAAGTCGTAAGTGACAATTCATCATTCCGAGCAGCCGTGGAAGAATTTTCTTTGAAGCAGTCTACCCTTGTAGATGCCGATAAACGCTACAAGAGTAAAGTGCAAGATCTTGAGCAGGGTAGCCCAAGTACTAACAATGATAATGATTGTGTTCAGGAGTGTCCTATGTTTGTTTTTACTCCCAAAAAATAGAGAGAGAACTCGATTTATACCTCGAAAAGTACCCAATATTGAACCACGGACTAACTCCAAATGCAACGAGGAAGTCTATCAATGAGCAACAACTCCGAAGCTCAAAATCCCACCAAGTTGGGAGCTAAATGAAAGAGCACGAGTCAACTGGATTTAAGGATTTATGAAGTGAAATGCCAGTTTGTCCATTAGAAAACTGGAAAATACAAGCCCGGTTCGTGCAGCCGGCTTCAATGCCATTGCAATTGGTGTCTTCTTTCGTAATCTTCGGGGACTGTATAGCGAGTTCCACTTTCTTCCTGGTAGGATCTGGAATTGCGAGGAAATAGGAGTCCCTACAGTTTTTCAGGCTCTAAAGGTGATTGCTAAAAAGGGGGTAAAACAGGTGACACAGACCGTGTCAGCAAAAATAGGGGAAAATACCACAATGCCGTGCTTTGTGTCTGCAACTGGTCAGAGTTTTCCACAGGTGTTTGTTTTTCCAAGAGTCAAGGCTCCCGAGAGTGTATCGAGATTGACCACCAGAATGCATTGACTTAACCCATCGCAGTGGATGGATGACCTCGGAGAATTTCCTTTGTTCAATGCAGCACTTAGAGAAAGAAGTTTAAATTCAGACAAGAGGATCTTGTTTTACTCTTGTTCGACAATCAGGAAAGCCATAATTCAATTGAAGTAGTTTCCTTGTGCAAAGGTAATGGCATTCATCTTCTGACCTTTCCTCCCCATTGCTCTCATCTCATCCAGTCCCTTGATGTTTCGGCTTATGCACCATTCAAAAATGCCAACAGAGAGTCATTTGACACTTGGCTACAGATGAATCCAGGTCAGAGGAATTCAATACACGAAATAGCAAAGTTGTGTAAGCCGCCCTTTCTATAAAAGTTAAACCCTCATAACATCACAGCTGGTTTCGAAAAGGCAGGAATTTGGCCTTTGAATCCATATGTCTTCACTGAAGCCAATGTTCTTTCAGCTCAAGTGACAAACCGCCCTGACCCAGCAGAACAGAATCACCCAGATTCTACTACAGATGATCCTCGCCCTGGTTCAGTTCATACTTCTGTTACTGTCTTGGTGGATCAACCAAAGGCAACACTAAGCCTGCCTATAACTCCTGAAAGCGTAAGACCAAATCAGAAAGCAAGAATGCAACTAGGTCCACGCAAAGACCGCAAAAAAGGGAAAATAAGATTTTGACAGATACACTAGAGAAGCGGTCCCTTCAAGAAAAGGTTCGGGCAAACCTTGGCATGAAAACTAAAAACGGGTTCCAAAGCGTAAACCAGACGTGTCCTCAAGATTAAAGTCCTTGAACTTGGAGTCATTGAAGAACTCCAAGGTTTTATCCATTGCATAGTGGGCTGAAGATAGCATTTCAGACAAAGTTTTGCAGCTCGAAGACGAACCCGGGTGATGAGTCTTTGCACATTGGAAGCGTTAGTGAACTTGAGACTGATGAAGAATTTTCTCTAGGAAAGTTTGTGCTTGTGAGGTTTATAGTGAGAAAGAAGTCAAACTTCGCTGTTTACTATGTTGGCGAGATTGAAAAAGTGAGTGGCAGATTAGCTGAAATAGACTACCTCCGTAAATCTAGTGAAAAATTAATCTTCCCAGAATGTCCCGATTGTGCAGAAACTGATTTTGACGATATAAATATGAAGCTGCCTATTCCTTTTGCCACAGAAGGGACAGGGTCACCAGTCAAAGAGCTTACATTTGGGTGTGACTTGTCTCGCTATGCCATAAAATAATGATGTGATGTACTAGAACATGCCTTTAGAGTTCTTTTGATATTCCAGATAATTCTGTTACTTTATATTATATGAATATACTGATTGAATCGTCAACTAATATATGTCCGGAAAATAATAATATATGATCTGCATAAGGTCGAAGTCGCCAAACGGTAGTGGTGACTTCGGACACTTAAAGAGGTCAGGTGTTTTTGGGTCTCACTTAAAAACGACTTGATGGAAGTCATTGAAAAAAAAATCCTAAGAAATATGAATAAATAAGCTTTCTGTACAAATAAAAACTAAGTTTGTATCTTTAGAAGAACAACTTATAGGGGTTAAAAACCTAAAATCGTACGGTTTCATCCCCCCCCCTTTCCCCTACTTAGATGATAAACATGCACAAAAGTAGTGACAGCATAATGACATTTGTGAGACCCATAGCCGCTACTCCTTTCTTCCTTCAATGACGAAAAAGTTTAACGGCGACTCCCTCAGGGTAAGACGCAGGTATATCGTACGCAATATGGAATGTTTACTTGCTTGTTACGGCATAGGGAATGTTTACTTTGCTTGTTACGTCATAAAAAATGTTTACTTTGATTATTTCTTTCAGTGGTAACAAGTAATTAAAATGGGAATTCAGTGAATAGATGGGAATTCACTGAATATCAATTCAGTGAATATTTCGGCTCTATATCCAATAGCCATATTCAGCACAACATTAGAATATATATATATATATATATGTATATATATATATATATATATATATATATATATATATATATATATATATATATATATATATATATATATATATATATATATATATATATATATATCAAAAGAATTATCTAGAAATACTTAAAGAAATTTTTAACTAATTTCGGAGGTTCGAGAAATGTTGTCACAGCGCCATTTATTTTGAATTGTGTTTCTAATTGAGCGGATTTTCTAAAAAATTAGCCAGATGGTAAAGATGAATTCTATATTTGTTTAGTTCATTCAGGTTTTTTGCAATGTGTTAATATTTGTGATTTGGTAAAATTTATAATATTTAGTTTACCTATTGTTGCTAAAGGGAGGGATATATTAACAGGATAAGCTTTTTTTGGTTTTACTTGGTTGTTTTACATTTGCTGTTTTTTTTTTCATAGGCATGTATTTAGGGGGTGATACCTGACGCGGGGATGCCATGGATATTCTGTGGTAGCCACAACACTGTGCTGGGTAGAGAATTTAGAGTGGCGAAACCCTATATAGGCCAGTGTATTCTCCTGATGAGCCCTTATGTTGGGTGTTGCCTCTGAATTATTTGTCTATATTATTTTTTCTATTGTTTGGTAAATGACGACTTATACTTATTGATGACATGACTGCCTGTCCATGGATTATTCTTTATGGTTGATTGTGTGTGGCTATGCTGTTTGACCTATGTGATTGTATGGATGAGTAGGGTTAAGGCCTCATTCAAGTGCTGGTCTATATTAATCACTAATTTAGGAAAACAGTCTTCCTTTTCTCCTTCTGTCTCTTTTTTTTTTTTTTTTTTTTTTTTTTTTGTTTGTGCTGTAGCATTGGTGATTTCCCTTTTCATGATATATATATATTCTGGTGTTTGCTGAAGACGGCCCTTAGATATCAGGCCGAAATATTCACTGAGTTTAATCCCACTGGCTTGTAAAAAAATTTCCCAGCTGTTTCTAAGTTGTGTGTGTTTGACATGGAAAGGCATTGCGGTCTTCGTCACTATTTACATCTAGAAAATAAGAAATGTTTGCTAGTTTGGAAAATTAGATTTTTACACTTAACCAGCACCAAGAAATTCATTATCTATAAGTTAAAATTTGACATAAGCCAACAAAACTAATTACAGTACGCCTGATTATTTCAATCACTGGGAAAATTCCAACACAGTGAGTCTCATTATGAAACAATTTGGTCAGGCAAGTGTAAAACAAGAATTAAAGTATCTTATTGTAAGAAAATAGAAATCCACGAAAGAAGTCAATAGCTCTGAAAAGTGGAGAGCTAAAGGATATATGACCAGAAATAGCGATCTTTTTTTTGAAAATTAGGAGACAATATGAAGTGTAGCAATTCTATTAGATTGAAAACAAAATTAAAAAACCAACTTCATGCTTTCGTGACTTTGATGACAGACAGCTAGACATAGATTATGATTAGTAAGTTACTTAAACCTGAAATATTTTTACTTGACACTGTTGTTACATAAAAAAAAAACAGAAAATTCACTAACCTTGTTTTTTGTCTACTTTTTGAATGTAATGGACAAAACATTTAAGTGGTTAAAAAGATATAAGATCAAAATACAAGATCATTTAGGATACAGAAAGTTACTTAAAATTAGATCAAATGAATCTTGGTGAAATACAGCAATCAACATAGAACATTTAACAGATGAGAGGGCGCTTCGAATACAGATTATATCTACTTTCTCTTTCTAGAAGCTGCTTGTAATTTGGATACTTTTTTTTGTTTACTCGGACTCCATAGTTCCGGACTCCTTAGTTACCGAGTTCCTTAGTTCCCTTATGACTTGAAGGAATGTAAAATATACAGATACAATACTAGAAATAGGCAAATTCAACATCTGCTAAAATTGACTGTCACAAAAAACTTTTATATTGCTTTTCATGTAAATACAAAGAGAATTGCTGACAGGGAAAGACAAAAATCTTTGGTGAAAAAAAATACATTCATAGGTCTAAAAAAGGGTTAAAAGACTGCTACTTTTTTACTCCCTGATAATACACCATAAATAGTTTACCAATGAGAGAAAAAACATTAAAAACCAGTAATTAGCATAAAATAAAGCTAAACCAACCAAATCAATTAAGAAAAAAAAAATCAAGCCAAATGAAATCAACTTGGTAAAGCATGGTAAAATTACACCATAGCCGTTTCTTTTAAAGCCTATTCAGCACTAGTTTAGCATGGAAGTGAACTACAAAGGGGAACAAATCCACTGTTAAGTATCTCCTACTGTTTGAAAAATTTGTATACCCATACAAATGTTGAATTACTAAACAAAATAATATAAAAAAAATGATATTTCAGTTCACTTGGATTTTAGAAATATCTCAATTCTAGTAACTTAATCTCAATTTAGTATCATCTTCTAACAATGATTGCTATCAGCTAAAATAGTTGACGTCTTTTTTGGGTCTTTCTTAAGCATCATTATAGACCTTTATTTCCAACCCTGCGCGTTCAGAATCACTTTGAAATTCCATCCAGGCGGGTATTGATTTAGACGGCTCTTTTGTATGTGTGTGTGCGTTTTTTTAAAGACGTTCTTCACAAAGTACGAACCAGATTATATTAATTTATAGTATTGTTGCTAACCTTCTATTCTGTTTTTGGCAAAATTCTGTCTTAATCCCCCATCTCCAACACAAATACTAGGCTCCAGGTGTTAACTTTTCGCGTTTCCACTTTTTTATAGGTATCCTTAACAAAAGAAGTCAATTGAGACAATTGTTATATTATGCAATTTACTTTCCAAGGAATACCTGACATTCTCCTTGCATTTCCTTTATATTTCATCAAGCAAAAGATACAAATTGATCAGTATTTCTAACATATATTTTAATATAAGGTAGCTTTTGTACTTACTTTAGTGTCAGGTTCTTGAAGACCAATAACCAGCAGACGACGAATCGTGACCTTTGATTCTTCTGATGGTTTGGGGGGGACAAAGTTTCCGCAAAAAATACTCCAATGTTTGTTCGTATAATCCCTCAGCACAATTGAAGAAAGTTGTCGTAAAGGTAGGCGAACCAATGGGTCAATAGATATTTCTGCTAAATGCACTCCATAACTTCTATCAGTAAGTTCTAACACTTTAAGCTTGTCTTCTCCAGCTCTTCTATGGTCTAGCTCAACTGACAGAGTTTTGGCCAGTGCTTCTAAGATTGTAATTCTTGAGCTCTCATCCATCTAAATGAATAAAAGTGTAGAAACAATGTTAGAGATGTGGTTAATATTTTTCTACTAATACTAGAAAGGATATTTTAGTGACTTAGATCAATTTTACCAGAAGGCTACACATGCCCAAGCCTTGATAGTAAAGAACTATCAGGATACATCCAGATCCAACAGATCCAGGTCTTGGAATGGCCATTCAAAGATACATTTATCATTCAATGAAAGAACTATTTCAAAGAGAACTCAAAACCAAACTTTTAACTGAAATATGCTGCAGTCCCTTCTGGAAAGGCAGTGTGCTTATGGTAGTATGTATAGTTGATGATAATTTTGGTCTTACACGGACCAACAATTTCTAAAGACGATAAAACTTGGAAGCATACAACAGTACAATTTAATATGATACTCAACAGGCTTTCCTCCAGAGTTTACCACCTGTAAACTTCATTTTTCTTCCTCAATATAGAATTTAATCATCAGGTCAAAAAATCAGTTCTATGGAACCACCCTGAAACTTCCATAAGCCTTCAGAGATATTAGATATTTTTTTCTTTTGGAAGACTTTAATTTTAGATCACGTCCATACACGAATTCTTACATTTTTTTTTCTTCTTTTTTTTAGAGTCAAACTAAAACTTTTCAGATCAACTTAACATCATAATTTCCAATAAAACTAAACTGAAGCCAAAACTTCCAATTTTAAATGGACAAAACCGAACAGTCTAAAATATTTTTTTGGGGTTTAACAGAACATAGACTTGTACCAATCTTAGCAACTGAGGCTTCTAGGAAAGTGGTAATATTTAAAAAAAAAAAATTTTTAGATTAACTTCTTATAATCTTTTAACTTACAAATAAGGCAGAGGTAGAATTATTAATATATTATGTCAACATGGATGCACCCATAATATTCCTAATGTATTTAACCATTCGAAAGAAAAAAACAGGTCAATAAATTTTGTATTACAAAGCATTATTGGCAAAAGACAAATCTTTTTTTTTTTTACCACAACCTACATTTTTGCAAAAATTTACAGAAAACTTTTAATTACTCTTAGTTCTCATTATCTGGTTACATTTATTTAATGTGTTTTATTTAAATGGTTCACATTTCTCACCCTTTTCCATTAAACTTTGAACATTATTTGTTTCTTTTGATGTTCCGCTTTTCTGGGGTATAATTCTGCTTGCCTGATTTTTGTTAGTTATATTTCTTTTTCCTTTTTTCATGCTTTATAGACGAACCATGTAAGTAAAATACATAACGAGGTAATATTTAAATTGTTATATTAGGATTGCCTGAATCTGTTGCAAGTGCCCTTAAAGAACAGCTTCAACCACTTCCCAAAATGACCAAAAGAATAAAAATAGAATTAAACAAGTACAAAAATTACATTTGTTGTAAGAAACGGTTTCTTGTCAACCTTAGCCCCCTCTGGAACTTTTTGGCTGGTTTGCCTTTCCTGAAAGAATTTCTATAGGCACCCTTGTTTTGTGAAATTGTCACATGTCTTCCAAATATCATTTACTAAGGGCCCAGATTCGTGGGAAAAGATTATGAGCGTTTGAGCACCATTAAACAAGATGAGCACGAATAGCAGAGATATGTATGCTCTTCTAAAATTGCCGTTTCTTATGCCTCTCACAATTTGGCTCTACCCGTAAGTAATAATCATTACAATGTGCAAATAACTACAAGCATTGAGAAGTGATATTACAGTCGATCATGTATTATGCAACTGCATTCTGTAGCACTACAACCTATCAAACTATTTTCATGTGAAGTTAGTTTGGGTGGGTGTGTTACAGTAAATCTTGCTTTTGGTGATAGGATTATTAAAGGTCATTTGTCAGCAAACCCCTCGAAGTCACTTGGCAATCCTTGAAATCAAACGTTTTCTAATGGAAAACCGATCAAATCAACAAAAAACAACATAGAGCACTTGGGAAAAAAGAAACAAACTGCAACAACTAAACAAAAAACAAGAAAATAAAAGGGGATCTAAATAAGGGAAAGGAAAAAAGAATACAAATAAAACCACTGAATACGATAATGAGACCAGTTGTAGTGAGTTGAGTGTCTCTTTAACAATTTATTGATCTAATTTTATTCTGGTCGGTTAGTGAGAAGTTTCAAGAAGAGAGTAGCATACAGTATGTTAAGAAGTCATATTTTTTCTAAACCCTTAGTCCATACATTCCTTCAATATCGAAGATTATCCATACTTGGGACATGCCTTAAAATGACGCCCATCCAATCTTGTCAGAAATCTAAAAAAAAAAAAATTACATAATAACATCTTTGTAGTAGGTAACATCTGCAGCAGATTCAAATCGAAAGTCACCATTTTGTCTTAAAGTAAGTTAGCCGTAAATTTCAGGTAAACTCACCAAAAATAATTTATGAACTTCTGTGAACTGTTTAGGGACACATAGAGTTCGAATTTACATTTAATTTAACTTTCTTATACGTTAGTTCCTTGTGAAATACAATTGGTGGGTCTCAAGTGTTCTTTTTACCATTTTAGATTATAATTATTATTATTTCAGTGACAATAGTTCGTTCCATACTTGGAACTGTCCCAAGTATTGGTATTTGGGGCATGTCCAACGTATGACAACTATAAACACATATGAAATAGCCAGTTTTATTTTGCTTTGACAAGATAATATATCTTGGAAGTCTATGAATTAGCCTATGAGTATTCCAAAAAATTGGATTGTTGTATTTTTCAAGGTACGATGGTAAGAAAAGAGCTGGCAAGAAACGATATTACGGATTATTTCACAAAATCAAGACCTTTTACTCAAAAAAACCAGAAGCAATTGGCCTCTCAAAGGGAACCAGTTTCAACTGCTACAATGTCATAATATTCTTTTCCAAGCAATGCTATAGAATGAACAGGTATAGTTTCTCTTCACTGAGTATATTGAACATGGATGACAGTGACTTGACCATTGTACTAATGCTACTCAAGATTGTTGTCGAGATAGGAATATGTCAATTTGAAAAAGCAACTTCAACAGATAGAGGACAGACTGTGACAATTATTGCCTGATTTTCAGCATCTGGATATTCAATTTCACCAATACTGGTTTTCCAAGAAAAAAGACAACAGCAAGGATGACATTAGGGGCTTATCTGATCTTGTTTCTTACGTTAGTGACAGTGACTGAACTACAGCTTCAATGTTCATTGAGTTTCTTCTTTACATTATCTCCACTGTACAGGCAAGCAAAGAAAAGCCTCAGCTACTTATTATGGATAATCATAAATCTCACTTATCAGTTGAAGCCATCCAGGTAGCAAAAGATGACCATAGGATCATGTTAATCTTGCCTCCACACACATCACGGAGACTCCAACCATTTGATATCGGGGGCTTCTACTCTCTGAGATCCCATTATAGCAAAGCTATTTGCAGTTTCTCTCTATGACATTCCTTAGTTTATTGGCGTTGCATATCCCATCATTCATTCATCCCATCAAAGACCACTGCAGTTTTCAAACAACAGGTATTTTACTCATTTAATGACAACTTTTTGCCATCAGCTCTAATTGACCAACCAAAGAAATACAGAACAAGTAACTGACCGACCTCAAATCCAGAAGAAGGGGTAGGTGTAACCTCTCAAAGCACATTAAGTCACCTGCGCTTTGATCCAGACAGATTCGCCTGTCTTGATAAGGACATATTCAATAGCTCGTCTGAGAAAGGCAACATCAAGAAGTTGAAAAAAAACCTGTAGAATACTAATGGTTGAAAGAAAAGTGCCCCATTCATGAAGTTTTCCCCTACTGATATAGTTTGACTAACATCACAACTCTCTTGCCAAATCCTCAGCCTCCAGAACAGATAAAAGACAAGGAGGACACTATGTATTTCTTCTTGATCAGTCAGAATTTCATATACTGTGAACAAATAGATATTGCTTTTCTTAATCCTTGTTTTACAATTTTGTGCTTCTTTCTTTCTGTTATTATAGTTTTACTCCATTACATCTATTAAATGGATAAGATTTGTATCAAGAAGACAAATTAAGCCCTAAGATGTATAAAGACCTATTCCATATTTAGGACAAAATAGGGGTTGTGAAATTAAAGCTTTTACTTAAAAACGAATAAGCTACCACAACTTTCTTAGATTATGCAAAAGATGCAGGGAAAATTTTGTCTCCTCATCGCAAAGCATGAAGCATTTGGAGGCAAAGAAAAAATGTAACAAGTATGGATACTCTTCCCTATTAAACTTTAGTTCAATTAGTTTTCTTATTACCAATGTAACCTTCCACGCTTTCTAACAGTAAGCAGCCCACAGTTAGTTTCCATTAAGCATCAGGAGCAGGTTTCTCAATTCAAGACACTGATCCTAATATCTAGAAATCTTTTGAATCGCACCACACATTTTCTAAAAATATTAATAATTATGAGCAAAATTTTAAGGAACGCACAATTTGCCTCAAGCTCTCTTTCTCTATTTTTTTTGTATACCAGAATATGTGTGAATTCTCCAGCATTTTTATGAGAGGAGGCAAGAGGGGCTCACATCCAGATAGTCAAGGGGCATGGGCTGTGTATTATTTTTTCGAAATTATTGGGCAGGGAGGGGGGAGCTCACCCCAACGACGTATCTGGTTGCAATTAATTTCACATGAATTTTTCAAAATATTTACTTTGAATTAAAATTTACATTAAATGAACAGCTTTCGTGTCCATGTTCATCCAAAATACAAATCCCTTGAAAGAAGAAAAAAGCAGAGAATTTTCTATGAGCCTCTTCAAGCGCAATCACGACGAATGCACTAAGACCATACCTAACCCCCATCAAAACATTCATTTCCAGCAGCTCTATGAAGGAGCATATCTACAGCACGCTATCAAAAATCTCAAAAGCCAAATTTGAAAAATTGACCTCTATCCTTATTTATTTTTCAAACTATTACCTGCCAATACAAGTTTCCATTCCACCAAAATTTTAACAGCTACAAATTATATTTGGGAATCATCTTCTTGCTTATAAGTTGTCTGTTTTTGGAACAGAAGATTGCCAATTGAAAATAAAGTCTCGTTCTTAATCTACTTATGATACTCTTATTAAACCAAGATTGAATATTCATAAATTGGCAACTTTCGTTCTAACAACAAATAATTGAAGTTTGAAGCTATTGAAAAGGAGAAGACACTTCAAAAGGGAATATTATTAAACATATTTTATGAATTAAACTGACCCAGAATAAACACATTTACCTGGGAATGTCTAATTTTATAACAAAGTCATTCACTTTATGTAGCCTTAAAATTATATTTGGGAATCATCAACTTGCTTATAAGTTGTCAGTTTTTGGAACAGAAGGCTGTTAGTTGAAAATAAAGTCTCGTTCTTAATCTACTTATGATACTCTTATTAAACCAAGATTGGATATCCTTAAATTGGCAGATTTCGTTTCTGGATAAAGCAACAACAACAAAAAATGAAGTTTGAAGGAATTGAAAAGGAGATAACACTTCAAAAGGAAATATTATTAAACATATTTTACGAATTAAACTGCCCCAGAATAAATACATTTACCTGGAAATGTCTAATATTATAACTAAGTCATTCACTTTATGCAGCCTTAAACACTTATTAACATTATTATTAAAATTCTTAAACATTAAACACTAACTCAGCTTTACTCAAATTTTTCTGATCATTCTCTACTCTTCTGTTTTGGTAGTAGGCCACTTCTGTTGACTGGTGATCTAAAACGTATTTGTATAAATTATTACCGGTACTGCAAATTTCTTTTATATCTACCTCGTTCTTACCGGAATACATAACTGGTTAAAAAGTATTGTGCGACAGATATTACTGGTGCTTTCGAAAAATTATCTGCCAAGCTAGCTATTGAAGCGCTTTATAGGCTGGGATGTTTTCATCGCATTATCCGTCTTTTTTCTGTATGTGATTAAATTTTGTTTCTTGTTTTACTTTGGTTGTTTTTCGTTTGTATTTTACTCCACTTAGCCTCTGTTTTATGAAGTGGGTGATATATAAATAATTATTATTATTATCTCAATTTGAGGAAAAAATTCATTGAATTGAAATAAAAGTGGATTGCTTCTAGTTACTTTAGATCGAATACTGCTAAAAGATGTCAGAATAATTTATAAATAAATGTTTACTAGAACTAATAAGCCTTGTTACTTCTAATACAAAACATTAGCAATCATGGATTCTCTGCCAATGATTAGAGAATTGAAACTAGCCTTTCCGCCATGCAGCATTAGGCTACGCTCCTCAGTTTTTGAATACCAGACTTGAAATTCTCAAACAGTTTCCTTGTTTTGTTAAAGATGGAAAGGTGCCAACTAGATATTCTGTACAAATTTCCATTCAATAGAATGTAAAAACAATTTTCAACTGCACTTTCTTGTCTATTGAAGATGAATCAGTCCGAGATATCCATAATTTCCAAAAAAGAAAGCAAATAAGTCAAGATTTTTCCGCTCTAATCGACAACGTTGACCAACTTCCTAACAAAATCAACGAGCTGAAATCTATTATTTACGCAAATAACTATAAAGTTATACTCCTTACTTAGGTATGTCCTAAGAACTCAAGAAACCAGCTCCTAGACTCACATGTTAATCTGCAAGGTTACCACACTATATCCAATCTATCATCTAGTCATTGCCGCCATGGAACACTTACATTAGTCAAATCCTCGTATGTTGTAACCCCTATTGCGCATCCCAGTGGATGCCCTCACGCTGAAACAATATTTTTCGATATTTCTGTTCCACAGAGTAAAAACCATTCCACTGTTAGAATTGGTTGTGTGTACAGAAGCCCATCATCACCTGAAAGATCAATTCCCCTATGTCACCTCTGATACTGTGAATCCAATCATAGACATGATCCATGATACTTGCCTCCACCAAATTGTCGACCAATCAACCCGTTTCATGAGCGGGCAGCTTCCAAGCCTCCTAGACCTAATATTTTTTAGAAGACCCTTCTTTATACTAAGTACATGCCCCCAATCGGGAAAAGCGACCATGTTGCCTTAGAAATAAAAACAAAATTCCTCAAAGCAACTAACAGCTACATCAAAAGGATCTTCATAGACTATGAGAAGATTAGAATGGACCTCAGCAACATCTCCTGGCATGATGTCCTAATCGGCTCTTTAGAACAACAATGGCAATGCTTCAAGGAATAACTGCTAAACAAAGCTGAACAGTACACTTCGAGCAAGCTCATCCCAAAACCGCGAACACTACCGACAATGACAAAAGATATTAAGAAGGAAATCAACCAAAAAAACAGACAATGTAAGAAATACAAAAGCATCCATCCCCGGAAAACAAAGAAAAATTTCCGAAGAGCAGGAACAGACTTAAAAATTTAACACGCGATTTATACACAAGCTTCGAATATAAACTTGCACACGAAGCTAAGACGAATCCAAAAAAATTTGGCGATATGTCTCTAGCCAAGACCATAATAGACGAGGCATCAGGAAACTAGTAACTGAGGATGGTGAAGAAACATCCGATATCAACAAGCTTGCAAACTCATTAAATCAGCAATTCATTTCTGTTTTCACCACTGAACCCGATGGTCCTTTACCCTCTTCACCTGAATACATTGTAACACCCCCAATGGAAAGCATCACTCTATCGCATACAGAGGTTCTCAGACGCTTACAGAAATTAGATACTAACAAATCACCAGGACCAGATAACCTACACTTCAGGCTATTAAAAGAAACTGCAGATATCATAGCAGAACCACTTAGGAGAATTTTCCGGACATCACTCGCCTCTAGAGTGCTGCCAGCAGACTGGAAAATAGTCAACATTACACCAGTTTTCAAGAAAGGTAATCGTTCCAAGCATGAAAACTATCGGCCAATTAGCCTGACCTCAGTTGTCGTCAAAATACTTGAGCGCATAGTCAATGATTCAATCCTTAAGCACTTGACAACCAACAAGATCTTGTCCCCCAAGCAGCATGGCTTCCAGTCAGGGAAATCAATTGAAACAAACCTCTTGGAATCATACAAGGAAATCATAGACCTAATTGACCACAGATATCCGGTTGACCGGCTCTTACTGGACTTAGCTAAGGCCTTTGAAAAGGTTCCTCACAGTTGACAGCACTCCAAAATATCCGCTATCGGCATCAATCAGGCTGTTGTAGAATGGCTAATGAATTTCCTTACAAAGCGCAAGAAAAATGTTCGCTTATTTGCTACAGATGGCAAACCAATGTACTCTGACGAGGCTGAAGTAATGAGCGGAGCACCACAGGGAACTGTACTGGGCCGAACTCTCTTTCTCATTTACATCAATGATATATTCAACCATTTTGAAAATGGCATGCACCTGTTTGCTGATGATGCCAAACTCTTTGGTATTGCATGCCCTCAGAGTATCCAGCGTGACATAGATGAGTTACAAGCTTGGAACCATGACTGGCTTCTCCAATTTAATGTTGGAAAGTGCTGTGTATTACACCTTGGACCCAATAACCCAATGGCAAACTACACGATCTACAACCCCACCACCAAAGTAAGGGAGCAACTAAATAACAGAACTGAAGAAAGGGATCTAGGTGTCATTATTGATGATAAACTTAAAATTTCACAGCAATGTCCAACACGTTGTTTCCTGTGCAAGCTCCAGTCTTGAACTATTAAAATGAACCATCAACAGCAGACAGGCATCTATATTTATAAAATTATACAAGGCTCTTGTCAGACCTCATCTCGATTTTGGCATGTATCTTGCTGGTCGTTCTTATCAACAAGATGTGAGGCTCATCAAAAACGTACAGAGACGAGCAACAAAATACATAAGAAGTCTAGCATCAACCTCATATGAGGACCGCCTCAAGTACCTCAAACTACCCACTCTGGTTTACCGACGCTTGCGCAGCAATAAGATGCTTACTTATAAGCTACAGAACGAAAAGTCAGCAATGTTTGGCGGCAATCTCAGTACCTGCCAGCACAACACAAGAGGACACTCCAAGAAGCTACCAAAGTCAAGCTCCTGATCTAAAACTCCCCGAACATTCTTTTCGAGAAGAGTCATAAATCATTGGAATAAACTGAATGATTCAACTGTCAGTGCTCCCTCCATCCAGTCCTTCAAAAACCAACTTGACAAAGAGTGAGAGAAGAAGCAGTGGAGGTTCAACTGGCAGTCATCAACTCAAGAGCACTACAGGTCTGGAAGATCTTAAAGCTCTCAGATGGATTAAGGTAATTAAGGTAAGATAAATGATGTCTTTTCAAAGCTTGTTCATCATTAAACAATTGTTTCTGGGAAAAATTATATTTGAGCCCTTTAAGGGCTAAAAGGGCTCAAAACAGTCTATAGTAATCAAAAGTTTGAAAATGTGTTTCTAACAAAAGTGACTAGCAAGAAAAAATTGAAAGTTGTAGCTGATTCAGGAATGATAATTATTATTGGTCTTAGTAATAAAAGCATGTTAGAAACAACATGAGTTTTGCTGTAATGTAATTTTTGATGGGTTTCAGTTTCTTTGGCTAATGTTTATATTAACAGATAATTCAGATAGCTAAGAAATAATCTCACCTTTATAGTCAGAATGGTAAAATTATAGCATTTCAAATATTCTTGCCAATAAAGTGAACATATCACTTGATGCCTTCTTTTATACTCTTTACAAATATAATAATTGCTTCAACCTTAAGTTCAAATTTAAGCCCTTTTTAACCTAATCTAACCTTATTATAAATAATTTTTGCACTGAGAAAATGTAGAATTATTTTTTTTGAAAATGATGGAAAAGATGGCGCTGAGAAAATGTAGAATTATTTTGTGGAAAACAAGCAATAAATAATACTTTAAATAAAATTCGTCATTTTTAAGAGCTCAGAAAGTGCTTAAATTTGAATTTGTGGTAGAAGCAATTATTATATTTATAAAGGACATAAAAAACGGCATCAGGTGGTATGTTTGCTTTATTGGTAAGTTAGTTATATGAACTGTCATAATTTTTTTAAAATTTGCCATTTTTAAGCGCTCAAAACTGCTTAGATCTCAACTCAAGGTAGAGGCAATAATAATATGTGTAGAGAGCATAAAAAAGGCATCAAGTGGTATATTCACTTTACAGGAAAGCCAGTTATATAAATTGCTATAATTTTACCATAAGAATTGCATTCTGAATCTAAATTTAACATTCATTTTGCATCAGAAATAAAATTTACCCTCACCTCTATATATACCAATTCAGGGTATGAATTTGTACATTTGGGGGGGGGGTGTAAATATATATATATATATATATGTATATATATATATATATATATATATATATATATATATATATATATATATACTAGCTGTTGGGGTGGCGCTTCGCGCCACCCCAACACCTAGTTGGTGGGGGCGCTTCGCGCCCCCCCCAAGCCCCCCCGCGCGCGTAAGTCGTTACGCGCCATTGTAGTTGTGTCCCTATGTCCCACCTGTGAATATAGATATATATATATATATATATATATATATATATATATATATATATATATATATATATATATATATATATATATATATATATATATATATATATATATATATATATATATATATATATATATATATATATATATATATATATATATATGGTTTTAACTACGTAAACCTTGCGAATATACAACATTCTTTGCTGTCCCATTGTCTGTGCATATAAATAGATTGTCAGGTTTACCGACTCTTGAACATGCAACATATAATGGTCCATGGGAAAACAATCTGTATTCAGATCTATACCTCATGATTCTAATGATTGCCCTTGAGCTTTGTTGATGGTGATTGCTAATCGACCATTCCCTGTCACGGTGTCCCGGTCGTCATTTATATCCCCCTATTTCCCCCGGTGTCCCCGTTGTAGTTGTGTCCCTGTGTCCCGGTCGTCATTTATATTCCCTGTGTCCCGGTCGTCATTTGTATCCCGGTGTCCCGGTCTGTATATACATTCGTTTTTTAGTTTTGTTTTTCTCCTTTATTTTTTTCCTTTTTTTTTCTTTTTTAGTTTATTTAGATTTTTAGATTTTTTAGTTTTTTTATTAGTTTTTAGTTTTTTTTTCTTTTTAGTTTTTTTGTAGTTTTTACCTTCTTTTTAGTTTTGTTAATTTTTTTTTTTACTTATGTCCTGGTCGTCATTTATACTCCCTGTGTCCCGGTGCTTTGTTGATTGCTAATCGAACATTCCTTTTGTCCTGGTCGCTTTCTCTTTGAGTGTCGTCATTTATTTTTTTCTTTTTTAGTTCTTTTAGTTTTTACCTTTTTTAGTTTTTTTTAGTTTTTTAGATGAAATTTTTTTTAGTTTTTTCCTTTTTTTCTTTTTAGTTTTTTATTGGTTTTTACCTTTATTTTAGCTTATTTTTCAGTTTTTTCCTTTTTTTTAGTTTTTTTTTATTTTTTATTTTTTTTAGTTTTTTACCTTTTTTTAGTTTTTTTATTTTTTTTAGTTTTTTAGCTTTTTTACTTTTTTTATTAGTTTTTAGTTTTTTTTGTAGTTTTTGCCTTTTTTTAGTTTTTTCAGTTTTTTTTTTAGTTTTTTATTGGTTTTTACCTTTATTTTAGCTTATTTTTCAGTTTTTTTCCTTTTTTTTAGTTTTTTTTTAGTTTTTTTAGTTTTTTACCTTTTTTTAGTTTTTTTAGTTTTTTTAGTTTTTTAGCTTTTTTATTTTTTTTATTAGTTTTTAGTTTTTTTTGTAGTTTTTGCCTTTTTTTAGTTTTTTTAGTTTTTTAGCTTTTTTATTAGTTTTTAGTTTTTTTTGTAGTTTTTGCCTTTTTTTAGTTTTTTTCTTTTTAGTTTTTTTGTAGTTTTTACCTTCTTTTTAGTTTTGTTAGTTTTTTTTTTTTACTTATGTCCTGGTCGTCATTTATACTCCCTGTGTCCCGGTGCTTTGTTGATTGCTAATCGAACATTCCTTTTGTCCTGGTCGCTTTCTCTTTGAGTGTCGTCATTTATTTTTTTCTTTTTTAGTTCTTTTAGTTTTTACCTTTTTTAGTTTTTTTTAGTTTTTTAGATGAAAATTTTTTTTAGTTTTTTCCTTTTTTCTTTTTAGTTTTTTATTGGTTTTTACCTTTATTTTAGCTTATTTTTCAGTTTTTTCCTTTTTTTTAGTTTTTTTTTTATTTTTTATTTTTTTTAGTTTTTTACCTTTTTTTAGTTTTTTTAGTTTTTTTAGTTTTTTTAGTTTTTTTAGTTTTTTTAGTTTTTTTAGTTTTTTTAGTTTTTTTAGTTTTTGCTTTTTTACTTTTTTTATTAGTTTTTAGTTTTTTTTGTAGTTTTTACCTTTTTTTAGTTTTTTCAGTTTTTTTTTAGTTTTTTATTGGTTTTTACCTTTATTTTAGCTTATTTTTCAGTTTTTTCCGTTTTTAGTTTTTTTAGTTTTTTACCTTTTTTTAGTTTTTTTAGTTTTTTAGCTTTTTTATTTTTTTTATTAGTTTTTAGTTTTTTTTTTGTAGTTTTTGCCTTTTTTTAGTTTTTTTAGTTTTTTAGCTTTTTTATTAGTTTTTAGTTTTTTTTTGCAGTTTTTGCCTTTTTTTAGTTTTTTTAGTTTTTTAGCTTTTTTATTTTTTTATTAGTTTTTATTTTTTTTTGTAGTTTTTGCCTTTTTTTAGTTTTTTCAGTTTTGACGTCACCTGATCCAGTTTTTTCAGGTGACGTCACCTGATCCACAGATCCACACACAGACAACTTATTTTTATATATATAGATATATATATATATATATATATATATATATATGTATATATATATATATATATATATATATATATATATATATATATATATATATATATATATATATATAGACTGGAGGTATTTCATTTCTAATGCAAATGGACATTGAATTTAGATTAAGGATGCAGTTGCAGTTCTGACTATAGGGATAGGTTTGTTTCTTACCTAGCCTATCTGAATAATCTGTTAAATATATCAGTTTCTTTTTAAAAACTCCTACAAGCTTAAATTTGTTTTCAAAATAGCACTTTACTATTAAGACAAAGGAAACTAATGGCCAAATTCTAGTTAATTGACTTCTCGCTATCTCGAAAAGGGTTTAGGTTAGGAAAATTGAAACTTTCGGGGATGGGTCTACAGGCTAAAGTATGTCCCGGGAAGTATTTTAAAGTACCCACCTCTACTCCTTCTCCCTATTGAAATTTTCACAAAACAACATTTTACCTTAATTTTCAATTACTAGTTGCTTTTTCTCTGCTTTTAGTTCTGAAAATGCAATTCCTGTTATTTGAGTAGAGTTTTGAGCCATATCAATTTTTTGTTCAAAATTGAGGAAATGTATTTGCATATCTGTAAAACCTTATAAAATGGAACTGAGCAAAGTTATGAAGCTGAAAACAATTTTGTTGTATTTCAATTAAGCAGAAGATCTATTTTGCAAGGTTTCACTTTTATAACGAATATATTTTTAAAGGTCATCAAAGGTCAGGGCCCTCTAGAGGGAGAAGGAGCGGAGGTAGTTACTTCAAAATACCTTCCCAGGACATACTTTAGTCTGTAGATTCATAAATATAGGCGTATCTAAATAACCTCTGCAGTTAGTCTAGACCTAATTAACTTTGTAATTAGGCTACTTTATACCTAGACTAGGCTTAATGTCCAAAGGAGGTGACAAATAAATCTGCCACAAATTATTTTGACTGTCCTGTCACCTAACTTACTCCCTAGATACTTTAGTGGGATAAATTAAAACAAGAGCTAAGAGCTCATATGGCACTTGTGACGAGGTATGAAGAGCTAAGAGCCAAGAGATCATATGGTATGAGCTCTAACAAAATTCTAAGAATCAATACATTGATTTAAAAGGAAAATAAGAGGCTTAATGCCGGTCAGGATTTAAAATAAGAGCTCTGAGTCACGATGTCCTTCTAAATATAAAAATTCATTAAGATCTGATCACCCACTCGTATGCTATAAATACCTAATTTTTTCTAATTTTTCCTCTCCCTTTAGCCCCCCAGATGGTCGAAACTGGGAAAACGACTTTATCAAGTCAATTTGTGCAGCTCCCTGACCCACCTAACAATTTTCATCGTCCTAGCACGTCCAGAAGCACCAAACTCGCCAAATCACTGAACTCCTCCCCCCAACTCCCCCAAAGAGAGCGAATCCAGTACGGTTCCGTCAATCACATATTAAGGACATTTGCTTATTCTATCCACCAAGCCTCATCCCGATTCCTCCACTCAAAGTGTTTTCCAAGATTTCCCCCTCCATCTCCCCCTAATGTCAAAAGATCTGGTCAAGATTTGAAATAAAAGCTCTGAGACATGAATTCCTTCTAAAAAAAAAAATTCATTAAGATCCGATCACCTATACGTAAGATAAAAATACCCCAATTTTAACGTTTTCCAAGAATTCTGGTTTCCCCCTCCAATCCCCCAATGTCACAGGATCTGGTCAGAATTTAAAATTAGAGCTTTAAAGCACAAGATCCTTCTAAATATTAAATTTCATTAAGATCTGGTAACCCTTTTGTAAGTTACAAATACATCAATTTTCAAAATTACCCCCCCCCCTCCACCAAAGAGAGCAGATCCGGTTATGTCAGTCACGTATCTTAGACAGGTTTTTATTCTGCCCATCCAGTTTCATCCTGATCTCACTGCTTTAAGTATTTTCAAAGATTTCCGGTACCCCCCAACTGCCCCCCCCCCCCAATTACGCTGGATCCGGTTGAGATTTAAAATAAGAGATCTGAGTTACGAGGTCCTTCTAAATATGAAATTTCATTAAGATCCGATCACTCCTTCGTAAGTTGAAAATACGTCATTTTTTCTAATTTTTCAGAATTAACCCCCCCCCCCCCAATAGAGCGGACCCGTTCAAATTATGTAAATAACGTATCTAAGACTTGTGCTTATTTTTCCCACCAAGTTTCATCCCGATCCCTCCACTCTAAGCGTTTTCCAAGATTTTAGCCCCCCCCCCCTCAATTCCCCCCAATGTCACCAGATCCAGTCGGGATTTAAAATAAGAGCTCTGAGACACGATATCCTTCCAAATTTCATTGAGATCCGATTACTCCTTCGTAAGTTACATATACCTCATTTTTTCTATTTTTTTCAGAATTAACCCTACCCCCCCCCCAACTCCCCAAAACAGAGAAGATCCGTTCCGGTTATGTCAATTATGTATCTAGGACTTGTGCTTATTTTTCCCACCAAGTTTCATCCCGATCCCTCCACTCTAAGTGTTTTCCAAGTTTTAGGTTTCCCCCTCCCAACTCCCCGCCCCCGTAACCAGATCCGGTAGGGATTTGAAATAAGAGCTTTAAGACACGATATCCGTAAAAACATCAAATTTCATTGACATCCGATCACCCGTTCGTAAGTTGAAAATACCTCATTTTTTCTAATTTTTAAGAATTACTCCCCCCCCCCAACTACCCCAAAGAGAGCGAATCAGTTCCGATTATGTCAATCATGTATCTGGGACTTGAGCTTATTTTTCCCATCAAGTTTCATCAAAATGCTAAATTCCACATTTTTGTAGATAATTTTTGTAGATAAAGGCGACATAATTCAGCAAATAAAGGAAAAAACAAAAAGCTTTTGCTGGTATTCTCTTGCTTTGGATGAACCAACTGATTTGTGTGATACCTCTCAGCTCTTAGTATTCATTCTTGGTGTTGATAGTGAATTTAATGTGACCCAAGAATTAGCATCAGTTCACAGCATGCACAGCACAAAAACTGGAAAAGACATTTCCAATGAAGTAAGTAAAACTATAACAGAATATAACCTGGAATGGAAACAAGAGCAGCGTGTGACAATTGATGGAGGAAAGAATATGTCTGGGACAAAACGGGGATTGGTTGGGCAAATTACAACTGCTTGCGAGGTTGGAGGATTCTCAAAACCCATTTTTCTGCATTGCCTTATCCATCAACCAGCATTGTGTCTAAAATATGTTGATATGTCTTGTAATCTGTTGTTTCTCTGGTTAATTTCATTAGATCTCATGCACTCAACCATCGCCAGTTCCGTGATTTCTTGAAAGAAATTGATTCGGAGTTTGTTAACTTGCTTATTATACAGCAGTTAGATGGCTTAGTTGTGGAAAGATTTTGCTGCATTTCTTTGAGCTCAGATCACAAATTGACTTAGTTCTCACAGAGAAAAATAAACCTCAGCCATTATTATCAGATTCTGAATGGATTTGGAAACTGGCATTTTTTGCAGATATGACAGGTCATATGAATCACTTGAATCTGAAATTGCAAGGTAAAACAAATTTGATCAGTGACTACTTTGTTCATGTCAAGGCATTCAGAGCAAAACTTACGCTACTTGAAGGCCAGATGAAAGTTAAGAATTTTGCTCATTTTCCATGTTGTGAAAAATTTCATGCAGAAAGTAAAGTTGAATTTTCTTCTTCATTTGGAAATGAAATACTTTCAGATTTTAAAAAGCAGTTTCAGGAGCGATTTGCTGACCTGGATGCCAAAGAAAATGAAATTAGGCTCTTTCATAATCCATTCGAATGCAATGCTGAAAATCTTCCAAAACTATTTCAAATGGAAATTTTTGATCTCCAGGCAGATGACAGACTGAAAAATAAGTATAGAGAAGGAAATCTGATTGACTTTTATAAATGTCTGCAGCCAGATCAGTTTCCAAATTGAATAAAGTTTGCTTGTAGTTTTGTGTTCATTTTTGGTACAACATACTTGTGTGAACAAAACTTTTCCAAAATGAAGTATGTGAAATTTAACTATCGAGTAAATTTGTCTGATGATCATTTGAAGTCTATTTTTACAAATGGCTCATCTAATCTGGAACCTGATTTTAATGAAATTTTAGAATCAAAAGGACAGTATCATTCGTCACACTAATTTTGTTACATAAAACTAAAGGCAGGAGTCTATTTAGTTTACCCTGATTTTTCCAACAAGATACGCTTTAATTTTTTTATGTTTATACTCTAATATTTGACGAAATTAAATTACTGGCACTAATTTGTTTCTTTTTTTCTCTCATTTTGTATCCCTTCGGCCCGCATAAATATGGGAAATATATAATATGGCCCTTACATTGAAAAGTTAGGAGACCCCTGGTCTAAATGACCACTCTTCCTCCCAAAAATTCGTCCCTTAATTCAGTCAACTGCTCATGAGCAAGCAATCGATAGGAAATGTTTTTGCCCTCAATTGTCACTTGAACAAAGCAATGATGAAAAAAGAAAAAGCAGTCATGGGCACAATTGTAACAGTCGTAAAAAAAGAGCATGGTGCAGGGGTGATTAAAGTTGATTACATTTTCACTCTCGCTACCCCTTCTCAGTAAATTCATCGCTACCCCAAATGTTTGTTCGGGTGACAAAACATATCATCAGTTTGTCAGTTTAGGCAAGGTTTACTTCTTACAACATACAATTGGTATTGAGTAACAGTAGAAATAAACTACTTAAATCGGCTATTTCTCTGATTAAAAACCCTTAATGTCGTCGTATTAGAAAACAAATATTACGGGATAAAGTTGAAAAAACAACTGGAAAAACTTAAACTTTTAGTGAAAATTCCAGTCTTTGGAGTACGTTAGGCTCCAAAAGATAATTTGAAAAAAAACATTAACAAAAGAAAACATACAATCAAGCATTTACACTGGCTGTATATCATAAAAGACTGTGTTTTGGTTTCTTTAACCCCCTTTCTTGGGAACTACAATACCAAAATAAACCCTTGGTAAATTAAACTGCAAGTAAATAATCAATTTGACTAAGGCACAATGTAATTTTCTATGTAATATTCGACTAAAAGAAAAATATTCATGGTCAAGATTTATGTTCCATGCGCAAGTTTTTTTTGTTTTTTTTTGTTTTTGTTTTTTTGCAGTCCTATAGTTACCATATTTCAACACAAGATGACGATTTTGCTATCAGTTTGCTTTGTAAAAAAAACTAAAACTTACAATTACGCATTTACAATAACTGCATATTGTAAAAGACTGTTTTGTTTTATTTTACCTTATTTTGTGAAGCAGACTACAATATAAAATAAAAAACATGACTTAAACTAAATTACAAGTCAGTAATAAACTAAATGAATAATAAATTAAAGGAAAAATGGAATTTTCCGTTGATTGAAATAAAAAATTTGACACAAATGACAATTACAGTTAAGGTTTATGGTTCATAGCTATGTTATTTTGTCTGTTTTTTGTTAGTTTGTTTTTGCCAGTCCTGCGGTTTAAATGTTACAATGCAAGACGACAATTCCGCCAAATTAGATTTTTGAAATTGGCTTGCCATTTTTTCAGATTATAAATTATCTTAAAAATAATGCAGAACCATGCAAAAATAAGAAAAACATTCTATTCATTGAGAGGGTTTAGATCATTTTCTAGAATCAGATTCCAATAAATTCATTATTCTAGTTCGATGGATAGACAAATCTAAAACTACTCATGCAATATTAATGATTAATTAAAAATCATTAATGATTAATTATCTAATCCTTTGAGTGCATGTTACAGCTGTAATCTTGCCTTAAACATGTTTCGCAGACAGCACAAAACTTAAATGAAAAATGTAAACAGATTTTTCGTCATTCACTTTCAAAGTTTATTTTTAGTTAAACTTAAATGTTTTGGGTTAAATTTGTTTAAGGTTTAGAAAAAATTTTGTAATCAAATTTAGTAGTTTACTAAACCTGAAATTTATGAAATACTAGCTGTTGGTGTGGCGCTTCGCACCACACCAATACCTAGTTGGGGAGAGGGGGCGCTTTGCACCCCCCAAGCCCCCCCCGCGCACGTAAGTCGTTACGCGCCATATTAGTTACGCGCCATTGTAGTTGTGTCCCTGTGTCCCACCTGTGAATATAGATAGATATATCTATATATATGTTTTTAACTACGAAAAACTTGCTGTCCCATTGTCTGTACATATAAATAGATTGTCAGGTGTACCGACTCTTGAACATGCAACATATATTTGTCCATGGGAAAACAATCCGTATTCAGATCTATACCACATTTTTCTAATGACTGCTCTTGGGCTTTGTTGATGGTAATTGCTAATCGAATATTCCCTGTGTCCCCGTCGTCATTTATATATCCCCCATGTGCCCTTCCGGCGTCCCCGTTGTGGTAGTGTCCCTGTGGCCCGGTCGTCATTTATATTCCCTGTGTCCCGGTGTCTCGGTCTGTAATTTCTTTTTGAGTGCCCCGGTCGTCATTTATATTCCCTGTGTCCTGCTTGTCATGAGTGTCCCGGTCGTCATTTATATTCCTTGTGTCCCGGTGTCCCGGTCTGTAACATACGACAATAGGTCAATTGTGTTGTAACTTTGTTCACGATCCCATTCTACACATGTAGAAATAGAAGCAGTACGATTAGGTGAAGGCATTCCCAAATGCTTGAGAAGTTTATTTGCAATAGATAAGCACAAATCTTCAATCATAACTACAGTGCAGTTATAAGTTTAAGCAGTTCTTGTCAACTGATTGTTTCGCCTATAAAGAATATTATCTCGAGGTAAGAACTGATCACCAACCATAACGATTGCCACTTCGTTGATAGTTACGTATTAGTAGGCATCAATTCGATTGCTGTTTTGAACAGAAGCACTAAATTATTATCTTTGTGGAAAAGATGTTGCAACTGGGAAACGATAGTTCTTTCAACATCGTTTTTTCTTATCATCGGTATCACTTTCAAGTTGTTTGGTTTGTTTTACCTTGGCGTGTCTTTCGTCACTATGAAATACATATCGCCGAACCTTTGTTCGGCTTTGATGACCTTATCCAAGTCAAAATCCCAAACCCAATCATCATCGCTATCATTTTCAGTTTTGATACGTTTTGACTCTCGCTGTCCAGGTTGATTTTCATCTAACTGCGCGGTTTTGCGTTCTTTAGCCCCAAGCCTTTTGGCATTAACTCCAAGCCCCAAGCCATTTGGTAGTTAGATGAAAATCCACCTGGACAGCGAGAGTCAAAACATATCAAAACTGAAAATGATAGCGATGATGATTGGGTTTGGGATTTTGTCTTGGATAAGGTCATCAATGCCTACCAGATTTAAGTTAAAAAACAAAGGTTCGTCGATATGTACTTCATAGTGACGCTGAAAAATAAAGAAGAAAAAGAAAACTGAAAAAAGAAAAAAGGTAAAAAACTAAAAAAAAACTAAAAAGAAAAAACACTCAAAGAGAAATTACAGACCGGGACAAAAATGACGACCGAGACAGAGGGAATATAAGTGACGACCGGGAACCTCAAAGAGAAATTACAGACTGGGAGACCCGGACACAAATCACGACCGGGACACAGGGAATATAAATGACGACCGGGACACAGGGACACAACTACAGCGGGGACGCTGGGGGCACAGGCGGGATATATAAATGACGACCGGGACAGGGATTGTTCGAATAGAAATTACAGACCGGGACACAAATGACGACAGGGACACCGGGACACAGGGAATATAAATGACGACCGGGACACTCAAAGAGAAATTACAAACTGGGACACCGGGACACAAATGACGACCGAGACACAGGGAATATAAATGACGACCGGGACAAAGGGACACATCATTAGAATAATGAGGTATAGATCTGAATACGGATTGTTTTTCCCATGGACAATTATATGTTGCATGTTCAAGAGTCAGTAAACCTGACAATCTATTTATATGCACAGACAATGGGACATCGAAGAATGTTGTATATTCGCATGTTTTACGTAGTTAAAAACATATATTTATATCTATCTCTATTCACAGGTGGGACACAGGGACACAACTACAATGGCGCGTAACTAATATGGCGCGTAACGACTTACGCGCGCGGGGGGGCTTGGGGGGCGCGAAGCGCCCCACCAACTAGGTGTTGGGGTGGCACGAAGCGCCACCCCAACAGCTAGTATAATATATATATATATATATATATATATATATATATATATATATATATATATATATATATATATATATATATATATATATATATATATATATATATATATATATATATATATATAATATATATATAGTATAAATAATATAAATTTTTGTTTATATTCATTTTGTTATATTCAAGCTGGGTACTAATTCAGGTATAAGTACTCTGGTGAGTTTACATCATTCTTTGGAGTAAATACATTACATTGCTTCTTTATGTTCTTTAGATATGGTCTTGACAAATCAAACCTTAAAAACTATTATGTGTTTTGTACAAGTGAAAGTTTTTTCTTGGTATCAGCCCTTAATTTAGGGAGTTTTTGTATACCTACAAATATGAAGTACCAAGGACAGTGAAAATGAAATTTGAATATTTAAATTAGCGAAGTTTACTAATTAGCTTATATAACCATATATGTCTTAATAAATTAGGAACAAACTGAGAATTCAATTGTTAATAAGAATAATCTTCATCTGCAGTTATGCAATTTTTAGTAGTAACGGACTCGAAATTAAAAACAGGAAATTTGTGCAAAATTCAGCCAAAAAATAGGCTAAAAACCCATGAAACCAAACAGTTTAAGTAAGTTGTTGTTGGTCTTTGACGATAGGTGTAGTTGTCTTTTGGAATCAACAGTTTGTTAATGTTTGAATATTTACGGGAAAAAAGCTTTGTCACCCTCAACTGATTAATTTTTCTTAATTATTTCCAAAATTTAAAAAGGTTATAATGCCCAAAAACCTTGATAGTTTTGAAACAATTAAAAGAAAAATCTTAGAAAATTATAATTTATAAATTTGAATAGACCCAAGATCGGCCAAGGGACTAAGAAATACTTTTAGTTTAATGTCCTTAGTACGTCAATTGCATAGAAAAAATAAAGGAGATTTAGTCATACTGGCTTGTGAAAAACTTTAATTAACTTACTTCAGCAGATCTATAACTATAATTACTACTATAACTACTACTACAACCAAGGCTTAGGGTATGAAGGTGAGAATTTTAGGAAATATTGAGCGGAAGTTAAAATATATCCAAACACAATATGTGTATGCAGGTTGTCAAAATAGCATGTCAGCACGGGGGGATCAATCCGAATAAGTTAATAAACGATTTGGTGGGAATCGCATAGCTACGGTATCTGACTATTCTGAAAGCAAATTTATTCAAAATTAACTCCGAACATTGAACTGTTACTTACTCCAGCAGAATCTTTTATATACGATTTGTTACACGATTTAGGAGGAAATCGCATGGCTTTGATACTCTGATTATGGACGTCCAAACAAAATTGCACTCTCTGATGAAAACTAATCTGCGGCTCCCGAGTGCTGTAAACATCAGAAATTTCTCGACTTTGCATGAATTTGCCATCCTCATCAATAAAAGCATCAATAACGCCATCTCGAATTGCCTACCAAAATCAATTATTAGAGTACAAGGGATGAGGGTACGAATCAAATCTTACTAACAGAGTTCAAACCAAAACAACTTAATAATAATTATGAAGGCTTCAATACACATCTATCATGAATATGCGGAAATAACCAGCCGTTAAAACCAATACGTCTAATCATCTTAGCAAGGCAGCAAATATAGCCCACCAGTCTCATTTACAGAGCACATAAACCTCGCCGTTTTGCACCATAAATCCCGAAAAGGCACCAGAACTACCATTTCTAAGAGCTGGACCGGCGGTTTTCTAACAAGATCCCCTTTAGAAGTAAATCTCGAATCATATTAGCCCGGTGGCGAAGCAGTCAACTAGCGGTCTTTTTCACACAGCCCAGTGGCGAAGCAGTCAACTAGCGGTCTTTTTCACACAGCCCGGTGGCGAAGCAGTCAACTAGCGGTCTTTTTCACACAGCCCGGTGGCGAAACAGTCAACTAGCGGTCTTTTTCACACAGCACAAGAGTCTCCCTTGTTTCAACCTGAATGTAAAAAGCAAAAACATTCGAATCAAAAGTTTCAGAAGCAAGACGGACGCACATCAAATTTGTGCCACGAGTCTCGTGGAATTTCGATTTCTTGGGATGAATAAAAATAGACTTTTTGTGTTTATCAACCAGTTTTTATATTTTTCAACGTCAGCTCCCTTTTTAAGAAGAGTAAAAGCTTGTCTTTTCGTTAATATACCAGTTTGGTAATAGAGTTAACCATTAGAAACAATGAATTCCCTAAATAGGGAGGCATACGGATATGTATTACAAAATGGAATATCCAAAAAGAAGTGTTTGATTTGATAGACAGAATTATTCCAGAGATGGCATTTACTTCAGTGTGGGTTACGTCAGGTTGGATGAAAATTGTGGTAGGTTACTAAATAAAAGGGTAAATAATCGATATTCGAATAAACCCATCGATTTCCCTTACTCCAAAAACGGATAAAATTTTGGGTCGGTAATTACATAATGCCCTAGAGTTAAAGAATTACTTTCTAGATCAACGTTCTTAAATGTTTAAAAGAAATTTTTAGCTGAGCTACATAAATATTAAGGGTACTCCAGCTGAGCTAAATAAATGATACTCTTATGATCAACTCAGTTATCAACTTCTGGAGCTCTTTTAAAGCTTTAATCACCCAGATCAAGTACTTGACCAAAATTCAGATCAATCACCCGAATTATCACTTGTTGGAACTGAACTGGTGAGTCTCAAATAAAACCCCCTATAGAATTGAATCTCTAATCATCTTAGCCCAGTGGGGAAGCAGTCAACCAGGAGCCTTGATCGCACATCACAAGAGTCTCACTGGTCTGTACCCAGAGTGTAAAAATAGTATCTAGCCCAAAAGTCTCAGAAACCAGACCACCGCATTTAAAATTTGAACCACGAGTTTCATAGAATTTTGATTTCTTGGTATGAATAAAAATAAGTTTTATTACTTTTAACTCCCAGTTTTTATATTTCTCAACGTTGGCTCCTTTTTAAAAAGAGTAAAAGCTTGGCTATTTATTAATATGCCAGTTTGGACATATATTTAACCTTAAGGAACGAGAAATGGTTTAAATAGAGAGGTATATGCAATAGAGATTAAATAGAGAGGTATAATTAATCAGAAGACGGAAAACCTAGAAAGAGGTGTTTAATGTGATAGACCGAATTATTCCAGAGGTGGTATTTACGACACAGTGGGTTAGGTCAGGTTGGATGAAAATTATAGTAGGTTACTACATAAAATGGTAAATAATCGATATTCAACCCAACCTACAGAGTGATTTCCCTTATTGCAATAACAGAAAAATTTTGGGTAGGTAAGTACATAATAGCCTAGGGCTATTACCTTTCTATGTGAACCTTCTTAAAATTTAAAAGAAATTTTTAGCTGAGCTACATAATTATTAAATGTAGTATATGTAGCTGAGCTACATAGATGATACCCACAGGAATCATCTAACATATCAACTGCTGAAGCTCTATTAAAGTTATAATCACCTGTTAAGTGTTTTTCATCAAATATTAAGGATAATTTGTCTGGAAAGGGGTTGTCTACCCTAAGTAGGTTACAAACCCTTTGGTAGGGATACACACAGAAGATGGGCCTGGTGTCCGGCCCCCCTAAAATCCCAACTTTTCTTGAATTTCTGACCATTTCTTATTCAAATAATAAAATAAAACAGATTTGGTGCTAGCTCCCCCCCCCCCCAAAAAAAAAGAATCATCTGGCTATTTGCCTAAAATAAATAAGGGCATATCCACCATACTGAGGCCATCGGCTTACTTGAGTTTTGTTTGAACAGGTAAAAAAAAGATTTCCGGCTACTAACTAATTCACCTTTTTACTTCTATAAATGTGACCAGTGTTTATTAGAAGTGAAAATCGACTCATTTAAAAAAAAAATACAAGCTTCGCCCTTTTGTATTATTACAACATTATACCTGCAAATCATAGCCAAAAAAGTTTCGTTGATCCAGATCTAAATGGTTACACAAAATTTTACCATTAGTTTATTAAACTTAATTTTCTTAACGACATAGAATTAAACAGTAAAAATTTTATTTTATAGATTTTGAAATTATTGATGATGACAAAAATATGGTAAAACATTTCTAAGACAATCCACAAGAAACACCAATATCGTTTAATGGCAATTAATTAACTTTTTGTGTTTTTGCAATTATTGATGATGACGAGAATATGGTGGAACCTTTCCAAAACAATCCACAAACATCACCGACATCACTTAGTGGTAATTTATTCACTTTTTGTGCTATTGCGCGCCAGCAAAAAATTTGCCAACTTTGCCAAATTTGATCAAGGAAAAAGTTTAAAACTTTTAACTTAACTATGAACGTAATAATTAATCAACATGACAATTTTTAAAAATATGAAATTCATAATGTAAAATTACAAATTTATTATATACAAAATATATATTAAATTTATAAAGTAATTCAAATATATTAATTAAAAAATTAACAATATAAAATTTATAAAAAAAATATAATAGATTCCTTTATGAAGCTCCTTGCGCTTTTGCAACTTTTTCTTTCATGCCACCACCAAAGTTTTCCCTGGATTCCTTTCCAGCTATTTACCAGCAGCTGAGAACAGGTAAATATATTGCTTAGGGCTCCGTATCTAACCAGATTCATTTCCACCATTTTTGCTTGATCAAACAGGTCTAATTACCTTCGCACGCATTCCAATGCTTTTTGGGTTTCTCTCTTCTCACATTTCAATATTTTTGTCTATATTACACGATTTCATTAAGTTTCGATTCGGGTGTTTGCCAGCAGCTGAATATCAGGCAAACTCACTGTTTGATTTTGTGTTACCTAAACAGATAAACAAAAAATTGATTTTTTATTCATACCAGCCCATGGTCCACAAGCTATTTCCTAGTAAACTTGAACGAGATCATGTGTGTTTTGGGCATGCATGGGTAAAACTAGGCCTATATTTTAAGGTATTTTCCCGTTAGGCTACTTAGGTGATTTAAATTTTCGAAAATGAATCTTCGGTCCTTATTTGGGCCTTGGAATGTCATTCTCCAGTTACCAATCTTGGTATTAGTCTTCAGTTAGACCCAATAAAAAGGGTAAATTTCGAAAACTCATATTTTTGGTGTTTTTTTCATGTATTTGCCAGTAGCTGAAGAAGAGGCAAACACATTGTTTGAATCTGTGAATCTAAACTGATTGACTGCCACCATTCGTGCTAAATGGTCAGGGCTTGTTTACCCCCTCGAGCGTTCCAATACTTCTGCCTATATTTTCTAGTACTTATTAGACTATTAAATTTAAGAGCTTACCTTGGCCACAACAAACTCTGCCTCTTCAATGCTATCCAGCATAAGCTTCTGAGCGATATCTTTCAAAGATATTTTAATATAGGACAGACTAATGTAACGAATTGCGGTTTTGATTGCATTGTGACGTAAGCGAAGAATTAAAGTGTATGTATTATCAGCTCGGAACTTCTTAGCAAATAAGGTAACTACTTCTTCGAATTTCTGTACATCTCCAAACCGAATAGCTGAAAAGAAAATGGTTTCGGTTTCATGTATTTAAACAAAAAAAGAAGAAAAATGGCAGTCAAATTCACTTCATAGGATTACTCATACGACCACATGAAGGGGGCAAAATAAACAAATTCAGTCCCCCTATAATTTAAAAGAGCTTAAAAATACTTAAGCCTCCTTTTCTATAACAGAATGGTATGCTTATTACCTGAAGACTGTATATATTGCTCAGATCTTCTTGGGAGGGGGATATCAGAAAAAGAAAGAAAAGGAGATAAGTTTTTGCTTCTTTTTTTAGCCACTATTGGTCCTTTTTTAGTTGATTCGTGAAGTGTCTGCACACACAATGAAAAGAAGATATCAAAAAAAGGAAAGAAAAGAAGAAAGTACTTTTTTAACCCCTCCTGTTTTTCTTTTAGTTTATTTCTGGCATGATCAATTTAAGTTGATTTGTGAAATGTCTGCACACACAATAAATAGAAGACATCAAGAAAAGAAAAGAAGAAAGTACTTTTTTCAACCACCATTGGTCTTTTTTAGTTGAATTCTGGCATGTCCACTCACACAATGAATACAAGATATCAAGAAAAGAGAAGAAGAAAGCTTTTTTTTAAAGCTAGTATTGGTCCTTTTTTAGTTGATTGCTAGCAAGTCTGCACATATTTTAAGCCTTTAAAAAAGCCGACGATTTTTGAACGGCGGATGTACGTGAGAACAACGCGGGAAGGTGCGGGGGTAAATGCGAACAAAACTAATTTGTTTGACTCTAATGCAAAGCAAAAGCAAACCAAATATTCACTCATATTCCGAACTTTTATATCAGTGGTAGATGTAAAATATGGCTGCGACAGCGAAGTTCAGCTCCTCTGTTTCGCTTCGCTTCTCGAGAAGTGAAACATTTATAAACAGTACATAAAGCAGTTCTTTAGTACATAATTTATTTCAAGTTTTACTAGTTTCAACACAGTATAGGGGTTTCCCAGGACGGATGGATTGCATGCATTTGAGTAACGTGATTGACAGTATTATGCTGCACTAATGTCTAATTCATTTTTAATGGATAGTATCTTGCACGATACAGTTTCGTAGTATAAATATAAAACCAGAAGATGCTAAGTTCATATTTTAATATATCTTAATAATTATATTTTAAAAATAAAAATATTATTTATTATATTTTGTTATTTATTATATTATAAAAATAATATTATAATATAATATAATATAAAAATAATATTATTTATTATATTATATTTTGTTCATATTTTAATATATCCTTAAATAAAAGTTTCAAGTACTATGATTAGAGAAAGGCTGATATGGCTAGGACACATTCTGTGGATGAGGGAGGACAGATTGCCAAAGATCCTCCTTGTCGGCCAACCACCTAGGGCCAAAAGAAAAGCAGGTCATTCCCGAATAAGGTGAGACTATGTCGGAGGGACAGATTTAAGGAAAATGGGAACTTCTAGGGATGTTGTAAAGAGAAAGGCTTTGAGTAGATTTGTGATAGAAGAAGAGCGTGCGTAGCTGTGTCTGCTACAGGCGGCATTGTACTCCAATGAGTAGTTAGTAGTAGTAGTATCCTCAATTTTCACTCTACTTTTATAAAATTACCTGTTTCAAATATCCGAAAGAGAAATTTGTGCTGAATGCAAAGCTAACTTATAATAAACTTTATGTCAGTGAATTAGTTATACAATCATGTCTATTGATCACAGTTAGGGTACCATTAAAAATATGGTCTTGACATTGATTTTTTACCAACATTATTGTTGTTAACATTATGTTGGTCGACAAGGTATATTTTTGTATCCAGTAATACAGGCTGATAGTGCTTGTTTTGTTCTGCTTCAAAATAGATATAGTATATATATTTTTCTGATTAAATTTACAGGGAGAGAGAAAGGGGTTATAGATGGCGTTTCATGTATAAAAAAAATAAAATAAATAAATAAATAAAAAGTACCGTTAAAGCACTAAATGGTCAAGATGTAAGATAAGATAAGATTTATCTCAACAAAGCGGCTACATAAGATTTATTTCAACAAAGATGTACAGTCAGGTTCTATTTCGAACGTTCAGTAGGTGATAACACAGTTAGTTATATTATACACTCAAAAGGGTATTCCTTAAATGTGAGAATAGATAAAATAAAATGCAATTTACTTGATATTAAAAAGCTTTTGCCATTAATTGTTACAAAAAAACCATTTACTTTGAGTTAAATAGCAAAAGCGGTATTATACTAAAGAAAAACCAATATGTGGCAAAAACTGAATTGATCCGTACTTCAACTTCATGAACACTATATAACACGAGTTCTGCTAATTAAAATTATAAGTAAATATATTGGGTAAGCTTTGAATAATATAAATTATGGTAATTTATAAGCAAGCTAGCATTTACCAAAAGAGATATGGCGTAATCAGAAGGCTTGATTAAAGAGTGACGGATTTATATTTTGGTAAGCATCTCACATAGCAGTGTTAGTTCCAAAACTGTAGGGGGAGAAGGGCCGGTGAAATGTATTTTAATATCAGTGGGGGGGGAGCAATTTTCTTGTTTTAACAAATTTTTCAATGAAAATACCAAAAAAGAATGTTTTTTGATGACATAATTAAAAAGACATTGCTCGAAATCTAGGGGGAGGGGGAGCGAGATCTAGAGCTTGTCATCAAACAGGCTGTTTGGCTAGTACTGTCTCTAATTATACATTATTATATATATCTTCTTATTTATTTCTACCTCTATTCCCATAAAGCTTTTAAGAAGTTTGAGAGACTCCTTCAGAACAAATCCTATGAAAAACATCAGAAAAGACATGGATTCTGGATCAAATCCTGGGGCCCAGAAACTTAAATCAAAAGGCTGCATTGAAAAATCTCAGCTCAAAAATAGCTATTAACTACAAATTTGAACCTCTGATATACTCATGATAAACTAAAGATATTCACATTTTAGTCAAATTCACGTTTACTATGCGAAAAACTAACCTTTTTCTTATCTGGCGTTTTGAAACGAAAATAAAAAGGAAGAATTATAGAGGTTATAGATTCAATCAAGAATTCAAAAACTTTCAGAATTACGGAAAAGCTGAACTTTTAAAAGCTTAATAATCGAAGTTCTAATAGAATAGGATCAAGCTAATCAAGCTAGAACGCCTAGGCAACGTCGCTCAGCGAATTGAAAAGGAAATTCTGGCTATGCTGACTGAAAGCAAGATTATCTAAAGTAGTCTCTTTTAGGCCTAAACAGGAGAACAAGTAGACCTTATACCAGCATAAAAAAACAGGATGCTTTGATTCATTTTAAACACAATTTTGTCCATTAGAGAAATTCTTTTTTTCAGCTCTGATCCAAAACCAAAAGCGAACTGAATAAGACACTTTTATATTGGGTGGCTTACATTCCCTGTGCAAGTTTTTAGTATATCATTTTTTGGCTTTCTTAGTTAAATAAGCGAGGGATGTTAATTAGTAAGCAAAGGTAATTCAACTAGCCCCTATATACCCTAGACATTGACCAGTCTTTTATTATCAGCTGTTTTGGAATGAAGAATTGATTTAGGTTGTAGATTCCTGATGGCTGCATTCAAGTGATTCAAAAGCTTTCAGAGGTACACAAGAGCCATGGTTATTTCTTCCAGTACAAAAAAAAAGACTGCCATATTTTCTTCCATTTATTTAAAAATTCATTTTTGCTTTTATTTTAAACATTTAATCAGATAGATACGAATTTCTTTTTTAAATCCGATTTAAAGCAAAAGCAAATCAAATATTCACCCATATTAGAAACTTTTCCACGTTGGTAGATCTAGCTGCAAAAGTGAAATTCAACTCCTCTCAGATGTCAGAAGCGTTTTGCTCCTTAGGAAGCGAAACGTGTATACATTTTTTTAAACAGTTCCTTGGTATGTAATCTATTATTAGTTTAAAACTTTTTCTTAAAAAAGGAGCAGATTTGAGAGACATGCCAGTTGATGAAAACTGGCGGTTTTGCAACAGCTAAAGCTTCTCTGTTTTCATTATTTGTGGGTGTCTGCGAGTTAAGGCTTAAGTTCATTGTGCAAGCTTATGGTACGTTACATTTCTACTGTCCTTACTAAACTTTTAGTGTTTCTTACTCTTTTTAACGTGTTAGATTTTGTTCCTGTTCTGTATTTTCAGAAGTTTATTTTTTTTTCTATAGGACTTGCTATACTTTTGGTACTAACTGCTTTTATTAATTTTTTTCCATTTCAAAAGTTTTTTACTGTCCTACAGTCCTTTTTACGCTTTGTATTACTTATGTATTACTTATGAATTTTATCAATCATTTTTTTAAAGTCTTTTACAGGTTTGAATGTTAAAAGTAAGAAAACAATTCCGTTACCATTCGATATTTGGAATACAGTTGCTTTTTTAAGTTTATTACTGTCCTACATTCCTTTCTACTCTTTTAATATTTATTACTTTTTATAGATTATTTTGAAAGTTTACTACTTTTTATTAATTATTTTTAATTTTAAAGGTTAATTACTTTTCTACAATCCTCACTACGCTTCTAATGTTAATACCTTTTATTACTTATAAATTTTTATCAGTCATTTTTTTAAGTCTTTTACAGGTTTTAATGTTCAACGCAAGAAAACAAATCCGTAATCATTCGATAGCCGAAATATAGTTTTATCAGCTAATTTCATTAATTACTAATTCAATACTAATTTTACTTTAAATAACTAATTTTATATTAATTACTAATTACGATTCAGTTTCATCTATCTACCTAATTATATTCTAAAACTTGGCTAAGAATTTTTTATTAAAAAATACAATGAAAAGGCATTAAAAACATTAAATAACTGGAAATTTCTTCGCTTTTTCGAGCAAGTTTAAATAATTATCTTAAAAAAAATCCTAAATTATGTCATTTATCCGAACCAATGAATGAATAGATCTAGGACTAGTAAATGGCAAAGGAATAACGCCCTTCTGGTGCAAAATAAAGCTCTAGACTCATCGCAAAATCGTGCATTTCACACAACGTTTATTAAAAATGTATGCAGATTTTCCGTCATCTATATTCTCAGATTTTTCTTTAGGTTGTTTCCAAATTTTTAGGGCGGTACGATATTTTTGTCAGTGTTGCCAAGCTGAACCGTAAAATCAACAAGCAAAATTAATTAGTTAAATTTGACAACGCTTGTGTCTAAGAAAATTCGAATATTGACAATATGTTGATTCCCAAAGAAAAATACACCTTCTTAAGTTGTTTATTGTATTAACTATTTAGCCAAGATTTTTCTAATTTTTCACATGTAATACACTTTTTCAGTTCCAGATTTATTGATTTAACAATGGTAAAAGTCTTTACTTGAATCAAGCAGTACTATAAGAATTTAAAAGCTATTTACTATCGAAAAGTGCTAAATAAAACTAATTGCTTAAGCAACACCTTGCGATCTTTTAAGTTTTTTTTTAATGTTGTTTCAACATTATAAAGTTTTTCCTGGCAGTAGGCTACTGCATTTTTATCAGTGTTGCCGCCTTGAACCTTAAAATCAACAAGCAAAATTAATTAGTTAAATTTGATAACGAAATTTGTCAAATAAAATTCTAATATTGACAATACGTCAACTCCCAAAGACAACTACACCTTGTGTTTATCGTAATAGCTTTTAGCTTATATTTTGCTTATTTTCCACCCACACTTTTTTTTATTTGCTTCGTTGGAAAATATCAGACTAATATTGAATTTATCAGTATTGCCAACCTGAACCCTAAAACTCAAAAAAGAAAAATTAATTAGTTAAATTTGACAACGCAATTTGTCAAATAAAATTCTAATATTGACAATACGTCAACTCCCAAAGACAACTACACCTTGTGTTTATTGTAATAGCTTTTAGCTTATATTTTGCTTATTTTTCACCTACACTTTTTTTTTATTTGCTTCGTTGGGAAATATCAGACTAATATTGAATTTATCAGTGTTGCCACGTTGAACCCTAAAAATCAAAAAGCAAAATTAATTAGTTAAATTTCACAACGCTTTTTGTCAGATAAAATTTTAATATTGACAATACGTCAACTCCGAAAGACAACTACACCTTGTGTTTATTGTAATAGCTTTTAGCTTATATTTTGCTTATTTTCCACCTACACTTTTTTTTTATTTGCTTCGTTGGGAAATATCAGACTAATATTGAATTTATCAGTGTTGCCACGTTGAACCCTAAAAATCAAAAAGCAAAATTAATTAGTTAAATTTCACAACGCTTTTTGTCAGATAAAATTTTAATATTGACAATACGTCAACTCCAAAAGACAACTACACCTTGTGTTTATTGTAATAGCTTTCAGCTGATATTTTGCTGATTTTTCACCCACAATTTTTTTATTTGCTTCGTTGGGAAATATCAGATTTTCATCACTGTCGCCGTATTCAAATGTGAAAATTAAGATACAAAGCAACCTTGTACAAACAATCTGTTGGGGAGTCAACAGAAGGGGAGCTTTAAGGTAAGACTTTCGCCTTAAGTAACAAAAGTCTATCAGAATATAAGCCTGAAACAAGACTTGAACCTTAAGGAACACAAACTTATCAGAGCATAAGCCCTAAGCAAGACATGACCCATATGCAACAGAAGCCTGTCAGAACATAAGCCTTATTTAGGACATGAGCTTTAAGTAACACAATCCTATCACATTATAAGCCTAAAGAAAGACATGAGCCGTAAGCAACACAAGCTTATCAGAACATACGCCTTAAGAAAGACATAAGCCTCAAGCAATACTAGCCTATCAGTATTCAGGCCTTAAGTAAGACATGAGCCTTGAGCAACACAAGCCTATCATAATATAAGCCTTAAAGTAAGACTTTAGCCTTAAGGAGCACAAGTCTATCAGAAAATAAGCCTTGAACAAGGCCTGAGCCTTAAGGAACACAAACCTATCCGAGCATAAGCCTTAAAGTAAGAACTTAGCCTTAAGCAACATAAGTCTACCAGAACATAAGTCTTAAACAAGACCTGAGCCTTAAGGACCACAAACTTATCCGAGTATAAACCTTAAGCAGGACATGACCTTTATGCAACATAAGTCTTATGTAGGAAATAGGCCTTAAGCAACACAAGCCTATCAGATTATAAGCCTTAAGAAAGACATGAGCCTTAAGCAAGATAATCACATCAGAACATACGCCTTAAGAAAGACATAAACCTTAAGCAACACAAGCCTAACAGAATATAAGCCTTAAAGTAAGAATTTAGTCTTAAGGAACACAAGCATATCAGAATATAAGCTTTAAGAAAGAAATGAGCCTTAAGCAACACAATCTATGAGAACACACAACTTAAGAAAGACATAAGGCTTAAGCAGTACAAGCCTATCAGAGCATAAGCCTTAAGCAACCTAAGAAGATACAAATTTAGTGATACCTAGAGTTAGTTGAAAATACGGAGCCAGCGATCTTCTCATGTTCTTTTGCCTAAATACACTCCTTTCCGGTATCTTCCCCATTAACAGTTCTACAACAATAATCATCTTCTGAACAATTTGCTTAAAACCAAGCGCTGTACTTTGTGGTGCCCTTTGAACAGCCTGCTGAAGATTCTTGTAGGCCAGAGAGTATTGTAGCTGAATGGCTTTGATTCGGCCTATATAGTATAAGTAGCGAGACCATTCATTGTTGTTGGCTGATTCAGGGAAGGCCGCTTTGGATGCAAGCTTGTCTGCCTGTAATGTAAAGTTGATAAATCACATACTCAAGCAAAGCTGACTGCCTTTGAATGCATGCTATTATAGGGTAAATATAACGAATATATATATATATATATATATATATATATATATATATATATATATATATATATATATATATATATATATATATATATATATATAAATATGTACTATATGATAAATAGACAAATAAGTAACATTCCAAGAACGGTCTACGACTTTGAAATAAAAAACAATAGGGGAAATTAAATAATAACGAATGAAGAGCGACCGATAATATATATATACATATATATATATATATATATATATATATATATATATATATATATATATATATATATATATATATATATATATATATATATATATATATATATATATATATATATATATATATATATATATATATATCATGAAAAGAGAAATCACCAATGCTACAGCACAAACACAAAAAAAAAAAAAAAAAAAAAAAAAAAAAAAGACAGAAGGAGAAAAGGAAGACTGTTTTCCTAAATTAGTGATTAATATAGACCAGCACTTGAATGAGGCCTTAACCCCACTCATCCATACAATCACATAGGTCAAACAGCATAGCCACACACAATCAACCATAAAGAATAATCCATGGACAGGCAGTCATGTTGTCAATAAGTATACATATATACATACATATACATATATATACATATATACATACATACACACACACAACGACCTACGCACGGGGAGGGGGGGGGGCTTGGGGGGCGCAAATAACAAATTGTGTATTTGGTCCAATAAAAGAGGCACCCGCATACACCCTACGTTTACCCAAGCCAAATTAACCAAACACTTGGGAAACTATAGGTTCTATCACTATCTTAGCTCTATGACTATCTACCTTGGATTGTACTACCCTAGCAATGACGCATGGACGGATAATATATATATATATATATATATATATATATATATATATATATATATATATATATATATATATATATATATATATATATATATATATATATATATATATATATATATATATATATATATATATATATGTACTATACGATAAATAGACAAATAAGTAACATTCCAAGAACGATCTACGACTTTGAAATAAAAAACAATAGGGCAAATTAAATAATAACGAGCGAAGAGCGACCGATAATATATATATACATATATATATATATATATATATATATATATATATGTATATATATATATATATATATATATATATATATATATATATATATATATATATATATATATATATATATATATATTGGATGCAAGCTTGTCTGACTGTAATGTAAAGTTGATAAATCACATACTCAAGCAAAGCTGACTGCCTTTAAATGCATGCTATTATAGGGTAAATATAACGAATATATATATATATATATATATATATATATATATATATATATATATATATATATATATATATATATATATATATATATATATATATATATATATATATATATATATATATATATATATATATATATATATATATATATATATATATATATATTGTATATATAGTTTCCTATTTGGGCCTTTTGGAAAACCGAGATCAATCCGTCATCAGTCAGGAGAGTGGGCGCTAAGTTTATGTTATCAAGGCATCTGATATACAAAATAACCTTGACCGAACTTCGGGGAGGAGGAAAAGGAAGAAAATCTATATTCTGGATATGAGGACGCCAGCCGAGGGGGTTACAAGATCTGAACATGTTGTTTCTTTCGTAAGAAAAAACATAGTTTTTAATTTGCTCTTGATCAAATATTAAAAAAAAAAATTAAAAAACGCCTCTGTTTCTAAATACGCTAAAAAGTAAAAAAAAAATCCTGCAGCATTAAAGGAACTAAAAAATTTTATAGCCAAAAATAAAAGTGTAAGGCTATAATAACACATATTTTTAACTATAAATGGACAATTTTCTTCTTGTCTTTTCTACGCTATAATGTTTGTTCTTAAAGCATTTCAATTTTTCCGGGCAGCAGGAAGTTTTTTTTAATGCGTTTTAGTTTATTTGAGATAAGAGCGATTTTAAAGAAAAAATTGTTTCGAGTTTTATTTACTCCTTTGAGTATTCGGTAAATCTTCTCCCCCTGAAATTGATAGAATAAATTTCAAGCTCAAACACTGAAATTTTCACAAATACATAAAAAAAACTCAAAAACTTATAAAGATTCTGGGTCTGCTTTAGGGAAAGACCCTACCTTTCATCAATGCAACCAGTGTAGTATCTTGTCTACATAATCATTTTAGGTATTACTTCCCTGTATCCAATCTGGATTGGATTTTTGCATTCATAAACAACCTGGTTTTAGACTGATTTAATAATCATCTTCTCTAAAAATCATCTTCTCTTCTTTTTTGTGTTTCTTCGCTGTTTATCTTTTTATCAATTCAACTCTACAATCAATTTGGGCTCTGAAGGAGCTAAAATTTTACCCCAAACATCAATCCACAGATGGTCGGCGGATTCTTTTGTTCTTAAATTTTCCTTCTAGCAAGTAAAGATAAAATCTACAAAAATCGTTGCTGGCGCGGGAGTTGAACTCAGGAGTCCCTTGTGAATAGTCGAGGCCACCAACCGGGACACCTAACGATTTTCTATTAGCTTCATTCCACCGAATAACAATATATAATCCATCCTGTTAAATATCATTCCGAATTATTAAACTTTTTTTCTGGATTACAAAACAGCTAAGGAAGGATTTAAGAGCCAGTTCAGGCTGGACTGAAAATCAAGCACAAGTGTGCAGATTAATTTATTTTGCCAAAAACGAGTCGTTAACCTCCAATCAATGTAAGGTTGAGATTGAAAAAAAAAGACTGAAATTAGAGAAGAAGTTACAGAAAAAAAGAAAAATAATATATCTAATAAACAACTCTAAATAAACTATTATTATCTAGGAGCTATTTCTAAAAGGAAAGGGGAGCCATGTATGACAATTAAAAGTGAGGCTAATTAGTCAGCGACTCGCATTACGCAATCAGACAGCACATATACTAGCTTGCAGCAACCACTCATTTTAGACTATCTTTTTCTGATTTTGGTATTAAAAATATTAAAATATTAATAGATAATACAGATAAAAGAAAAAACTAAAGAAAGTAATGACAGTTTCTCAACTATGTCATTACCGAAATATTGTTTCTATCACGCCATCGTCAGTTCTTACACTAATTTGTCTCCTTAAAAAAGGCAAAGCTCCTGATTCTGACGGACTTCAACCTGAACGTTTGATTTATGGTACCGCCAAACTAGTTGAGCATATGGCGTTACTTTTCCAAGCTTATATCGCGCAGCAATTCGTACCGACTGCACTAGGCGAGGGCATTGTGAAGTGTGTCCCAAAAAAGAATAAGAGCCCTCATTCTTGTGACTCAATTACAGTTTGTTCATTTATTGCAAAATTATTTGAAGAAATTCTTCTTTTAAAAATCTCGAATAAGTGTGATCATGCAGATCATCAGTTTGGTTTTCGTACAGGCCTTGGTGTTGGGAATGCACATGCAGTGTTCGTGTCTATTTTGGAGAAGTATGAGAGAGTGAAGAAACCTTTATATGTTTGTGCAACAGATATTTCTAAAGCATTTGATTCGATCCTACATTCCCAAGCTGTTTTAGCACTTTTGAGGAGTGGGGTAAACCCATTCATTTGTACCTCCCTGTGGCAATGGTATCAAAATTCTTCTGTACATTTCGGCGTCAAAATTCTTTATAACAGCCGAATTTATGTGCGTCGCGGAGCAGAAAAGGGCTCAGTGTTAAGTCCTGCAATATTTAACAATGCCATCCACTATGCAACCCGCAGAATATCGCATTTTCTTATCGAGCCATACATTGACGCAAGTCACCTTTTGTATGCAGATGACCTACTTCTGTTGTCTGATAACCTGCAATCACTGCAGGCTGCTTTGAACAGCCTTTATGCCGGGTTGTCTGACATCAGGCTGTAAGTCGCTTCAGCTAAAACTGAATTTCTCGTTTTTAGTTGTTATCACCCTCTTGATTCAAAAATTCAGGTTGGCACTGATTCAATTTTTGCCAGTGCATCTCTCAAGTACCTCGGACTTGCATTCGGGACCTCGATTCGAGAAACAAGGTCACTAACAATAAACGTGTAGAGAAAGAAGTTGAGAAAGTCCTATGGAAGTTTTTCTAGAGTTAAAGGTCAATTTGACAAAAAAAAACGGTTCGTTGACTTTATAACTCGTTTTTTGCTCCCAATATATTTTTTTTGGTGCCATTATGGAAGTTTCTTACCTCGTCAGAACGTCAACAAATTCGGTTTGTCTTTTTCAAATTTTGTAGTATTTTCTTCGTATTCCTATTTGGTCCCCTAACAGTTATATCTCCAAAAGTTACGGAGTTATTGAGATATGAGATAAGATAGGTGTTTTAGAAGGCAGATTCAGACAGTGATCTGAGCCAGTCACAGATTTTCTGTTGAGGTGTATTAATCGTTTGTAAGTCATCGTTAGTTTATTTTTTTGTGTTTGTGATGATGAGTGTCTTTATTATGTATATTTCTTTTTCCATACTTCTCTAACTGCATTTTTATAAATGTATAGAGGGTTCAAATAAATTCTTATTATCATTAAACAAATAAAGAGAAGGGCCCTTACCCTCACTTCACAAATATCTCAGTATGTTGACCCCAGTGTTTTTTGGGTAATAGTAGAAAGCAATGGTAAATTTTTTCCCTCTGAAATTTTTTCCTGCATTAGGTTCCTCATGTTTCATCAGTAAGAGTCAACCCCAAAGAGGTAGGAAAAATGACAGCCACATGATGCAGGTAAACAAGCATGGAGAGAAAACTAGGACAATATTCACTCACAGCCCCCCCCTCTCCTCCAAAGAAATTTCAGTTTTTTATACCATCTATGTTCCTTTATTAGTTTTTCCACCAATTAAAACAAATAAAATATATTTTTGTCTAATTTATTTAATTAACTTCATTATTTTTCTGGCTAACACAGGGTGGCAAACACGGTACGTAGGAGTTACGGTTATTTTAAAAATGGAACACACAACTACCAGTATTTTCGATATGTGATATTGCGCGTGCGTCAATGCAAATGCGCAAGTATGGCTGGTATTCGAAACTGGTCAAGAACTGCCAAATTTGAATCAGAGGATAGTGACATAGTCTTTGATTGGATGAAAGTGATCGCACGACTTTTAACTAATCAAGAGGCCTTTCCAACTGACGAGAAGATATTAAAAGAGAAAGTGGTGTTTCATGCCTCTAGTCAAAGCATTACTGATATCCAATAGAAGCAATATTGAGTAAAATTAGAAGTTTAGGATCTTACTGGCTCGGATATTTTCCCGCCAATCTTATTTTTCTTAAATTTTTCATTGGTTAAAAAATTAGAATTTAAGATCTTTTTATGATTTTTTTTTTTTTTTTTTTTTTTTTTTAGACAAATCTTTATTTCTTCCCTCAAAGCTTTCCCGTACTCTAAGTCACGATAAAAAAAAACTAACGAAAAGATAGAAAAAAAAACTAACGAAAATAAAAGGACACCCCTACAGAAAGGGAGGAGATATACAGAAGGGGAGGGACCTTCAGGCAACACTTGCTCACTAGACCCTCTCCCACAGGAGTATTAATAATTATGCATTAACTTTTTTTTTCTTTTTAATATTCTATCGATTAAAGCCATATCAAATGATTTTATATTTTTGTTATTATCCTTATGTTCAGCTAAGCAACGTAAGATAGTATTAACATTTTGTTTCTTGGAAACGAACTCAAGTCTCCTCAAATAAATTTCTCATAGTCTTTAACTTAGCTAGTTGGCCTACAAGAAGGTAAGAGAATGGATTCAGGTAAGAGAAAAAATCCTGGATGCGACCCTGTTGATGTGGCATTTTTTCTAATTTTCATGTATTTTAACAGCCTTCGTCAAACATAAATCATATAAAAAAAAATATTGCAATTTTCATATTATGCTGCTTAGTCATTAATTTCATTTCCTATTTCCTCCAGGGATCCTATCATATCTCAATTATAGCTTCCTATATATACTGTACAGTTGATACAACAATTGAATCACATAAGCAGTTTCATTTTATATTTTAGGCTCATATTAAACTGAAAAAATATCAAGAAATTCTTTAGAATTTTTAATATAGATTAAAAGAAAATTCCTACAATACCTGATCATAGAGATTGTAATGCAAGTAGTTCCTGAGAAGGCAATTGGTCAAAGTTGCCTGGCCATCGAAATCATTTCGAAGGGTAGAAGTACGAAGCCTTGTCAGTAAGAAGCTAAAATTAAACAAGTATATAAATATACATTAGCAAGTCAGGAGACAAATATGTATTGCACTAGCGAAGAAAATATTGCCTTTCAATACCTATCAAGGGCAGCATTGTAGTACTATATGTAGCAGCAATGTAGCACAACAACAGAAAACAATGTATAAAGAGTAATAGCATAAATGTATAAAAGTATATATATATATATATATATATATAATATATAATACATAATATATAATAGTATAAATAGTATATAGTATAAATAGCATATAGTATATAAGTATAATAGTATATAGTAATAGCATAAATATAAAGAGCAATAGTATAAAACAGTCTTCAGTGTGGTCTTAAGTATATAATTTATCTCTTTCTTCTTTCTCATTTTTCCCCGCTACTTTTTATAGAAGAAAGGTCTTAGAAACTTGGGAGGTGGCTCATTCAATTGGAGATTGGAAATTTCAGTACACATTTTAAGGATCAAAAGCGATCGAAGGGCAACCCCCCCCCTGTCCTGCCATTTTTGCTACCCTGCCCCTTAACTCCATGATATCGGACCAAAATTTTGACAATTTCCCATGTTCAGAACAGTTAAAACGTCTAACAAATATACTTCCAAGGAGGACATTACTCCCTAAAACTCCGGGTAAGGATCATAAATAATATAACTTACTCACTGTTTACGCATAGGTTTTAAAATAGAAAAAGAGGGGGAGGACTTGTTTGACCTCAGGCGTGTGATTGACTCAAAACTTTCTGAGCACTTGGTCAAAAGGATCACAGATTTTGCTGTGGATAGCCACTTGAAGGGAAGAGGCAATTTCCCCTAGATTTTGAAAAACACTTTTTTGTAGCTTCATTAAATAAATAAACCCCCCCCCCCGTACTTGGATCAAAATTTGTAATTTTTTTATCGAAAGAGAAAAATTTACCCCCCCCCCCCGCCCTACTTACATTTCTTGAATTGGCTTCTTTGGTTTTGATTAAGAAACAAAGTCCAAGTTTCTTGTTGGATTGCAGATCAAGTTTTTGAAGAAAAGCAGATTCAGGTGCTTTTAAAATGTTACTATTCCTAATATTTATTAAATGGGTTCGGACCTATTTAGAACCCCGGCTACCTTAAAAAATGTATAAGGGGAATATGGGTTTATATACTTCAAACGCCAACTGTGAAGGGAAAAGTTTTTATTTGCTTTTATCTTCATCCCAATGTCGTTCAACAGTAAAAAAGAGATAATTGAAATTAATACAACTAATATTTTCCTATGGGTTTATGTACTTAAATACGATTTTAATGAAAAAAAACAGACGGCCTTGGTGGTTTTTCCAATGAAGAATTGGGTATATTCTCCAAAAAGTTTCTGATTCTCTTTGTCTAGAGTTGAGATAGGCCAAGTTCAAAACTCGAGCACGCAAAGTTCAGAGTACGACAGGCAAAGTTCGGAGTTCGAGTAGGCAAAGCTAAAAGTTTACGATGCCACCTGTCTACAGTCAGTAGTCTCCCTTACCCAGAAAATTTAGCTTTAATGGTGAAAGCTACTACTTTAACTGTATTTTAATTATTTTACACGAGAAAACGACATACAAAATTTTATTGTAACATACTTTATTTGCTATTTAATATTATTGGCTCTTTAATCTTTCACCTCTTATAGAAGTGATAACTACTAGCACCGCAGAAATAAAGCGCTATTTCTTTGAACTAAAAAAAGAAAAAAAAACTCTGGCAGTTGAATTAAAAAGCAGTGAAAGTAAAATAATCTGAACTGCAAAAAAACAATAACCATCCATTCAAGGGGTGTATGGATAATTGTTTATTAATTCAATACCACTGATCCCGAAATAAGACAAGCAGGGTTGTGAAGTCGGCAGTTTCTTAGAACTCTGTAGTCAAGTTCGGTACTTTCTGTGCAAGTGAATCAGCGAAATTACAAATTATAAGAATTGCCAACGCCTTGAACAATTTTCAAAGAAGTTTATTAAATTCTCTTGTAGAAACTTACTCCATATAACACGAATTAAGATTTCATCTTCTAATTTTTTTTATTTCAAATAAGACGCGAAGTAATTGTGTTGCGAGAGCAACTCTTTGGTTTTGTCCCGGTTTCTTTTTTTTTTCCTATGCCACCGATCTCAGCTTATTTCTGGAAACTGGTGAGGGTCTAACCTGTGCGGTTTTTACGGAAAGTGTGGACCTCAGGCCGGATTGATGAGTATGACATTACATTTTGGAAAGCTCCGCAGAACTCTTGCCTGGGGCCAAAAAGGATGTTTTTGCTTGTCCACGAGCCAGAGCCTATGGTGTGCGAGGTGAAGTGGAGTTATATAGCCTATGTCAGAGAGGAGTATCTGAAGTTATGCAGACAAGCTTTCGTTTCATCAAACCATGTTTCTGCTTTCGAGTGGAAAGCTCCGTTCTAGCAGGCAAGCAGGCAGGCACCACTTTCAAATTGAAGATGGACTAAAATCTATAAGTGTTAAATACATGCGGCAGTTACCCAGCCCCACGGCCAATATATCTTCTTTGAGTGATAAATAGAAAAATTTACAGAAGCAAAAATGTGGCATTTTCCCACGGGTTCGAAAGTGCTGCCATCTTTTGTTTCTGCCCATTTCTGTTTGTGATTTCAGCTGAGTTTATCATTCGGTTTTTCGGACTTGGGATTGCGGTAGAGAAATGGTATCAGATGTGCCTAATAAACTTTAAAAGTTCTCTCATTTCTAAAGAAATTGGAGCTTATCCTTTGCTCCTTTCTAAGTGGTGACGTTAGAAAGTTCGCCTACGGCAAAAAATCAACTTTTGAACTAAGACAGATAGAATTTTTGACGGCAATCGATAGCTCTTGATGAGCTGATTAAAGTATATGACATCCATTTTTTGGTGTAAAAATTCCTTCATGAGGTATACCAGTTTGAAAGTTTCAATGGGTTGACAACTTCAGTAGTAAAGTAAAGTAAAGTACACACTGAAACGAAATCTAGGCCGATACAAATTGTGAAACATATAGAGGACTTGTAAGCAACAGCCGGCTGTTAGGTAATAATCACCTTTGGCAATGAGGGGTTAGCAATCTATTATTTGTTTCCAGTGTATTTGATAGTAGAACAAATTTGGTTCCAGTGGTAAGACATATAGGAGACTTTTAAGTAATAATCTGCTGTTAGGCTACAGTCAACTTCAGCGATGAGGGGTTTGCAACTATGCTAGTTGGTGTACCAATTTATTTGTTTCCGGTGAACTTGATGCCTATCACGGGAGAGGGTCTTATAAGTAAGAATTGGTTCACTTTGGGCGAGAAACGGCTGTTAGCTCATAATCATCTTCGGCAATGAGGGGTTTGCCACTTTTGCTAGTTGGTGAACCTATTATTTGTTTTTGGTGTATTTGTTTTTGTTTTTGCTGTTGTTTTTTCAACGCTGAGGAATAGCCTTTGGTCATGTGATAACTGATTGCGTTCTTGTTTGAACGTGCCGTTTTAAGAACTTCGATAGGCTGACAACTTCACCATTTAACCGAGAGTGAAGAAACAAGCAAAAACGAGAACGTAAAACAATGAGATAGTTTCGTAATAATTAATAGAATGTCATCTATGGTATTTTCATCCTGAAAAGTTAGGGATAGCTCCATAACACCAACTAGACCATATAAGATATTGTTCCGAGTTTTCATCCGTCACGATGTCTACGATTGAAAAGGATAAAGTTCAAGTGGCTGCAAAGTCAATTTAGTCCCTTCTTTCGATACTATTTTGTTGCGGTTTTTTCAATGCTGAGGAATAGCCTTTGATCATGTGATTACTGATCGATAGCGAAGAAACAAAACCAAAGTGTTGCTCTCACAACACTTTAGTCGGCGAAGCCGAACAAAGGTTGCCGCAACACTTCATGTTGCCCGGGCAACGTAGGTCTAGTTTTAATTTAGATTTTAAATACGAAACAGAAGTAAATTGTACTTTGGCTCATTCAATGTCGGAGTCAAATAATTACATTTACAAAATAAATAAATTTCAATTACGTTTTAGAAAATAAAGAAAAAAACTCATGAAGGTACTTATGAAGATTCATGCAGGGTAAAACGAATGCAATCACAACCAAAATGATTGGTGATCTTTTAAGTCTCTATTATTATCTCTCTCTAAAAGCAGCAAAGAACTCTTGTCACAAAGAGAAAAGAATAGTAAAAAAAACGAAAAGCAACACAAACTTTAAAAGAAAAAAGTCAAGAAATGAAAAACAACAAAAAAACTAAAAAAAAGTCAAAGTTAAAAGTAAAAGGAAGACAAAAGACTTAAAATATATGATTGAGTTACTCATGTTTCAATCTAGATCCGGACTAAAATATAAATCAGATTTAACAAGACAGCGAAACCTTCTGGAAATCTGACCAATAAGTCCATTTCTAAGTTTTTTATATGTTTTTTTCATGTAAATGCCGATTTTTGAATCAGGAAAAATTAAAACGAGACTTGAATATGCTCATCAAACTTCGCCAATCAATGTATAACGACCAGTAGCAATATATGTTAAATCCAAGACTAAATCCAAAACATATTTAAAAAAAATATGTTAGAACGTAGAAAATGTTTTAGATTTTGACAGAATTTCACACCATAAGAAATGAAGTCAGTTTAGGATGAAAAAATGAATCAATCACCTTCTAGCTTTATCCATTTGACCAATCAATTCAAAGCTTCTTTGATAATAGAAATAGCATCTAGCAGCCAATGTGTCTAAGCTTCTTCTGTTTTGAGAAATGACCTTTTGCATTAAGGCATCTAAAAAATAAACAGAATAAACAATTTGATCTAGAAATTTGAGCATAGGCTTCATGAACCAAATAGGTTTTTATGAAAAAATTTATGAACCAAAGAGTGTTGAAAGCGACAAGAGAGCAAAGTCAATTCTGTCTATGAAAAAAAAACTAGCACCATCTATATTTCAATTATCAAGGACAGCAAAAATGACATCTGAAGAAATCGATTCTAGTATTTTATTAAATAAAAAAAAAACAAGTTTTTTTAACTGAAAGTAAGGAGCGACATTAAAACTTAAAACGAACAGAAATTACTTCGTATATGAAAGAGGCAGCTTCCTCATCAACGCCCCGCTCTTTACGCTAAAGTTTGACTCTGTCTCTCAATTCTTCTTTTTAAAACAGTAAAAAACTTTAGCGTAAAGAGCGGGGCGTTGATGAGGAAGCAGCCTCTTTCATATACGAAGTAATTTCTGTTCGTTTTAAGTTTTAATGTCGCTCCTTACTTTCAGTTAAAAAAAACTTATTTTTTTTTTATTTAATTTCTGAACGTTTTTGAATCAATGCATGTTTTGATTTTGGCTCTCCGCAGAGGAATAATTAAAACGAAATTTGCATTTTTTTTTTTTTGGCTAAATGGCTTTCTCATAATTTTGGTCGAATGATTTTCAGAAAAAAAGAGCGGGAGAGGAAGCCTAGTTGCCCTCCGATTTTTTGGTTAATTAAAAAGGCAACTAGAACTTTTAATTTTTTACGAATATTTTTATTAGTAAAAGATATACGTAACTTATAAATTAGCTTACCTAAAGAACTTTTGTATTCTCATATTTTTATTACATATATGAGGGGGTTCGCCCCCTTGTCAGATCCTCGCTCTTTACACTAAAGCTTAAATTTTGTCCCAATTCATTAAGAATGACCCCAGAATCACAAAAGTCGTAGAATAAATAGTTGAAATTACTAAAAATACTTTAACGTAAAGAGCGAGGTATTAGGAGGAGGTGAGCCCCTCAAATGGGTAATGATTTCTGTTTGTTTTAAGTTTTAATGCTGTTCCTTACTTCCAGCTGCAAGAACTTTTTCATATTTATTTTTTCATTGTGTTTTTAAATAATGCTAGTAAATCCTGCGCTCCCTTCATGGAGATTTTCTTCCCCCATGACAAATTATCGATGGAAAGTTCCCCCAGCATACCCCCCTCTTCTCACTCCCTCCCCCAACCAAAAAAATCCTCCTGAAAACGCCTGTACACTTCCCAATAACCATTACTATATGTAAGCATTGGTCAAAGTTTGTAACTTGTTGCCCCTCCCATGGGGACTGTGGGGGAGTAAGTCGTCCCCAAAGACATAGTTATAAGGTTTTTCGACTGCGCTGAATAAAATGGCTATCTCAGAATTTTGATCCGTTGACTTTGGTAAAATAATTAGCGTGGGAGGGGGCCTAGGTGCCCTCCAGTTTTTTTGGTCAGTTAAAAAGGGCACTAGAACTTTTCATTTCCGTTAGAATGAGCCCTCTTGGAAAATTCTAGGACAACTGGGTCGATACGATCACCTCTGGGAAAAAAAAACAAAAAAAAACAAATAAACACGCATCCGTGATCTGCCTTCTGGCAAAAAATACAAAATTCCACATTTTTGTAGATAGGAGCTTGAAACTTCTTCAGTAGGGTTCTCTGATACGCTGAATCTGATGGTGTGATTTTCGTTAAGATTCTATGACTTTTAGGGGGCGTTTCCCCTTATTTTCTAAAATAACGCAAATTTTCTCAGGCTCGTAACTTTTGATGGGTAAGACTAAACTTGATGAAACTTATATATTTAAAATCAGCATTAAAATGCAATTTTTTATAGTTTTGGTTACTATGTAGCCGGGTCGCTCCTTACTACAGTTCGTTACCACGAACTGTTTGATCTAAGGCCCACTATTAAGCAAGATTTTATAATCGACCGATTAACTCAATAAAAACATTATTTTTATTTAGGGGTGGAAAACTAACCTTAGAATTTTCTTGGGTAGTGCTAGATGGTACCCATCTTTTTAGGGACGGGGGGAGATACAACTTGAGATACCCTTCTAGTCAATTTTCTGAACATTTTAGTATTATATTAGGGCCAAGAGAAAGGCAGAATATATAAAAACGAATAGAAAGTATCCAATAGAAAAAGAAGAAAAAGGATGATAAAAGAAAATGAATTTTACTGAGGGAATGGAAATCCCTTTGATGATAAAAAAAAAACATCTGAACTATTTCAAGTAGTTATTCAACAAATTTTTATTAAAATTATTTTTAAAATATTCCTTTAAATAACAATTCAATCTTGCAATATTTGAAAACACAAAAAAAAATACTTACCAGATAAATCTGCAGCCTCTTTATGCTTCCCAGTGTCCAAAAGCCTAAGCAGAAGAAGAAGGTGAAAATAAACATCCACTTCAGGTAAAAGGGGAGATGTGGACGACTTGATGCTTTGCATCCTCTGCTGAACCAAATCATCTCCAGGTACCTACAAAGGAAATAGGACATTATACAGGGAGGTTACTGAATCAAAGAAGGAAGGTTTCACCCTCCCATGACATTGGTCTAAAGGAGATCCCCCTCCAAAAAAGTGGCATGAAAATAAACTCCTTTTTGTATTTTTGCCTCCTCCCTACCTACCTGAGTTGGACCAGTTAGCATCCATAAAAGACTATTGTCAACTGTAATATAGAAAGAGCGGAATTTTCGTTAAATAAGAGAGGTGTCAACAAACGAAAAAAAAAACATTTTAAGGCCCCCGTTTAAAGTGTTTCCATGGAGCGTATAACATTTTTAAGTCCAGTTTTGCTCAAGCTGTGCATTTATATTTTCTAAAATTTGATTCCACTTCCTTATTTTAAAAATTTGTACCCAATTAGTTTTATAGCAAAATTTTTTCATTATTTTTTGTAATATCATACATGATTTTTGGCAGGGGGGGGGCTGACACAAAAACCTTAATATATTAGATAGAGAAGGACCCAAAAATTATCCCCTTTTCGTTAGTGCAAACCTACGATTATGCTATGATTAATCAAGCAATGTGCTTTATTTGGTGTTAAGTTTGTGTCGGGAAAATTTGTGTGTATACCTCTCTGCTTTACTTTTCTGCTGATGTCTGGGGTTACATTGATAAACATCTAATGTTTGCGTACTGGTACGCGTGTAGCCGAATCTTTCAGAACTAAGGGTTCATGTGGGAGAAGATAGAAGGAGAGTGTCTTTACTACAAACTATTCATTTATTCTACAAGTCTATATATATGGTTTGAAAACAAACACGAGAGAAGAACTTTACAGAAGTACTGCATGAGAAGAAACAGCTTTAAACGCTTTAGAACTTTGTATATGAATGATTTCCAAGGTCCCTTGAATTGAGGTCCTTAGAAACTCTATTCCATATTCTGCTAAAACTCGGCAATCAACAAACCAATAAACGCAGTATCCCACTTTCCAAATTCTAGAACACAAACATCGTAAATTTCGTATGTTCCGTTTCACGTTTCCAAAACCCAATGTAAATTACAACATTGACCCTAAATTGCAAATATGTCTTGTTCCAAGAATTTTATCAGAAGTTTACAAATTCCGCCACCATTTTTCAAAACCATTTTTATCAAAAATAGTTTTCCAAATACAATAAAATTTCCTTTTTAACGTACTTCATATCGACATAACAATCATTTTAAAAGTAGAACTTAAAGGATGAGAAAAAAAAATATCCACACAAAATGTCATATCATCTGTCACTTGACGAGTCTTGCAGGATCGATCCAATCGTAGATTTCTTCAGTCATTTTCTAATAGTTCTTTTATGGTTCCAAGGGGAAGTTTGTGTTCATTCGTCATTTTCATAGAAATTTTAGTAGAAGAATCAAATTGAAATGTCACTACCTTAAGTCACACTTCCAATCTTGTTCACAGAGAATTTGAGTCTTCCAGAGCTAAGGTTCAAGTGGGAGGAGATAGAAGAAGAGTGTCTTTAATATAAACTATTCATTTATTCGCATACAATTCGCCTTTTCGCTTTTATTCGAATACTATTCGCTTTTTGACTACTAAGGTCTTTTTGTAAGAAACACATTACGGAGCTGATGCAAGGACCTTAGCAGTCAAAGAGTTTTGTATATTTTATTACCCAGTTTGCAGGTTTCCCGAGAACAATTTATTTGAAGGGCCTTAAATACACCCGCAAAAGTGTTTCTCTAACTTTTCTTATTTATTCCTACCTGTCTCTACCTTTTACTTTATTTTAGGGCTTAAAAGATTTCATAGATGACAAGACTAGACTTATGTAAATTTTAACAAAAAAGGCTTTACCCTAATTCTGGGTTCCCAGTGACTTTTTCTTTAGTTCTCTTTTTCCAAAATGCAATTCCTGTTACTTTAGAAGAATTTTAAACCCTTAAAAATTTTTACTTAATTGAAAAAGTAGACTTTCAAATGCTTCAAACCTTGGTTAAACCTTGGCTCAAAACATTTTCTTGATGAATCATTTAAGCAATACGTTAAACAGTAAAAGACCTGTTTAAAATGGGGTTACTAATTACACTACAAGCAGCATGCACCTGTTGACACTGCACCCAAAGAAACAGCCTATTTTTGTTAGCTCTCAAAATTTAAATGTTATCTGGAAATTGCTAGTGTAGCTGGATAAGTGTAGCAAAGAGAGCAAAGGGTATGCCATTTGATGCATTTTGACCCAGTACCCCAAGGTACTATCCTAGGCCCCACCCTTTTTGGTCATGATTAACAGCCTGGCTAAGAACTTTCCAGAGATAGAAATTTTCTTGCAACATAATGACCTTACAACAACTCAAGGTTTTACTTTTATAACACAAAGACAGTAAAAGATCATCCAAGACCAATTCACTGTTAATGAGGGAGGGATGGTGATAGGTATTTCGAAATACCTTCCCAGTGTATCTTTGGATTCATGCCTGAGAATTTCAATCAACCTCTTCAGCTATTTTCCTAGAAAGAAAAGCATAAAATCTAGAACTTCACTGGGGTATGCTGTTATACAAGTGTCCGCTTTAATTTACAATTGTACTCCCTCTTTTTCCTTATTTCCCTCTTTTACTTTATAGTTGTTTTTTTTCAAATCTTGACAATCACTTTCTTATAAAAAGAATATACAGGGAATATACAAGATAACATGCACATTCTTAGAACATACAGAAAATATGCAAGAAAAGAAGTTGAAGAAAAGATCAAAAGGAAGCAAGAATTTTCTTTAGAGGAAAAATATTGAAGCTCAAAATAGTCATCTGTAGGGGTTTTACTCAAAGGTACGAAGAGCAAGGCTGTATCCAGAATTTCGTTCAGGGGAGGGAGAGGGGTTAGAAAAAACTTGAAAGAACGCATCAAGAATTTGTTTGTATACCTTTTTTTTATTTTTTCATGATTTAGGCAGAAATATTAGGGAGACTTTGTAACCCTCCTGGATAGTTTTGATGAATAAATAATGGAACCACAAACCTGTTCTAGGTAAGATAGTAGAAAATCCCTGTCTTTGACTGAATGAGTATAAAAGCTATGGATAATCCTCTTGAGAATGGTGTTTGTTAAGATTTTTCTAGTTGTTGGAAGGCTTCTAAGCACACGGTGGAGGAATCGAGGTTCTTTAGCCTGTATTGACTTCTCAATCTGTCTAGCATGTTCTCTAATTTCTAGAAAAAAAAATATCGAAAATTAATTAGGGTGTTACAAGGACAATTCCTCTTATGGCCCTTATGAGAGACAATCTGGTATTTATTAATCCAACTAAGCTCACAACTCCTTCATCTAAAACATGAGCTCATCAGTTACAAGAGCTTCCATAGAAGAAGACATGAATTTGATTTCACTATGGGCCTGTGAGTGGAAACTTGAATTCAACGTTTAGAAATACAAGTAAATGCACTATGAGAGAAAAAACATAATATGGCAGTACCATTTGATAGGAGGGGATGGTTCAAAATCATTTATGAGATATACATTTATTAAGAAAAGAAAACAAACACTATTTGCCATTCGCCTGCCAAGAAAGGCAATAAGCTTGTAAGGTCAAGCGAGGTTATCACCCTCAGCTAATTAAAATCACATTCATATGACGCTACTCAATACAAAAGAAACTCAACTGATGAAGGAAGAAAGGAAAAAAAGAGAAAGAGGAAAAAGACAAGAAGAAGAAAAAAATTAACAGCAAGTAAATCAGGGAAATGCCTTGAATAGAATGACAACCTGGAACGGGCCTTACATCAAAATTATTCACGAGATAAAAGAAACTTCTTTACCCGTGACTTGAAAGCCGGAAGACTAGGCACATTTTTCAAACCCTCGGGCAAAATATTCCAAACATGGGGACCACATGGGGAATCATGGGGATCATTGATTGACTCTTTGGAAGAGAGGAGAGATTTGGGAATGGTTGTTGATGAGAAACTAAAATTTAACAAACATGCACAAACAGCTGTTGCTAAAGCATCCCAGACCCTTGGCATAATCAAGCATACTATATACAGCAGATCTTCCAAAGTTAAGACCAAACTGTACAAGGGTCTTGTGTGACATTACTAGAAGTTAGGATGTGTGTTGCAACACCCCTGAACAAGGGTCATCAGCAAAAAATAGAATATGTCCAAATACAGGTAACAAAAGTTGTTGAGGGATGCAAAAATCTTGACTAGCCATCTTGATTGAACAAGCTGAAGCTCCCAACACTTGTGTACAGGCATTGAAGAAAGAATGTCATCATAACGTATAACATAAGCTCTTGCATGCTGACTCTAACTGTCAAAATCTATTTCAATTTGATGAATCCTCTAGAAAGAAGGGGCATAGTAAGAAGGTGTCCCAGAGGAGGACAAATATCAGAGTCTGTAACCACTACTTTTCCAATAGAGTTATTACCCATTAGAACAACCTTCCTGATACTGCTGTAATTGCTCCATGCATTAATGCCTTTAAAGTTGCTGCTGACAAGTGTTGGTCCATTTAGCCATGGAAGACATAGTTGGATGCAATTGAGTCAATGGTGCCCCATGATCACTAACTAGTGACTCTACAGGATTTTTTTTTTATTCAGTAAGACGATGCAATTCAAGGTAATTTAAGGTAATAAATTTTTAATCTAAAAAAAGTCATGACTAAAAAAATTGCATTTACAATACATATATACTTAGCCAACATGTCCTCCTAAAAAACACATTAGGATAGGCCTTTTAAACCAAATTTCTTATTTTAATAAATAGCAAATGTTATTAAAAATCACATTCGAAAAGCATAGGTAAAATAAATTTCTTGAAAAAAGAATGTACAATAATGGAAATGTTAATAATTTCGAGTTATATCACACACAATTTGACTACACATTCATCAAAACACTGGAAAATTTCCATAGAAAAGATACATGAAGATTCCTTAAAACAATTCTTTATAGAAATATGACATTAGCAATTGGCCTCCTTCTGTTCCTTCAGGCGTTTTGATGGACAGTGGAAGGACAAGTGCCTTCCTACTTATCTGGGCTGGAGTGAAAGGAAAAGAAATCTTCAACACCTTCACCATTCAGACAAAGAACAGAAAAAAAATCAAACGGTGCTTTGAGAAATTTAAGGTGTATGCTTCACCACAGAAGAACACAGTTTTTGCACAATATCTGTTCCAAAAACAAGACCAAACCAAGGTAGAAAGTGTAGAGAAATATATTACAGAGATGTGACCCAAGCACAGCTTAAAACATTCCATGGGACTAAGTTTAGTCCCATAAAACAAAAGATTGATACCATACCACGTTACCCAAACTGAAACAGCAATTGAAACAAACAGGAAGCAAGCAGCTCAAAGAGCAAACCTTACTATTTCTGTGGCTGAAAATATTCCCCCTACCATGTCTGTCCAGCAATGGGCAAGTGATTTCCATGTCCAGTTCAAAATCAAGACAGGAGCCCAGGTCAATATCATTCCTAAGAAGTACTTTGACCTTATTACCCCAAAGCCTACCATGAAACTGCTGAATGACATGAGGTAAGATGAGTTTTTGGATTGCAAGACTGACCAGTAATTGGAATGGACATCAAGTTTTGTGAATACTTTTGCTCCGTATAGCTTGGAGATGATGTCATCTAGAGTCCAGGTCAATATCAGTATTTAGTAGAATCTTTCAAAAGGCTATGCTTTCCTTTTATATGGACTTTGTCTCCCCCCCCCAACGTCACCAGATCCAGTCAGGTTTAAAAAAAGAGCTCTGAACCACGATATCCTTCTAAAAATCAAATTTCATTGAGATCCGATCAACCGTTTGTAAGTTAAAAATACCTCATTTTTTCTAATTTTTGAGAAACAACCCACCCCCCAACTACCCCAAAGAGAGTGGATCCGTTCCATTTATGTCAATCATATATCTAGGACTTTTGTTTATTTTTCCCACCAAGTTTCATCCAAATCCCTCCACTCTAAGTGTTTTCCAAGTTTTAGGTTTCCCCCTCCCAACTCCTCCCAATGTCACCAGATCCAGTCGGAATTTAAAATAAGAGCTCTAAGATACGATATCCTTTTAAACATCAAATTTCATTGAGATCCGATTACCTGTTTGTAAGTGAAAAATACTTAATTTTTTCTAATTTTTCAGAATTACCCCGCCCCCCCCAACAACCCCAAAGAGAGCGGATCCGCTCCAATTATGTCAATCATGTATCTGGGACTTGTGCTTATTTTTACCATCAAGTTTCATCCCAATCCCTCTACTCTAAGTGTTTTCCAAGATTTTAGGTTTCCCCCCTCCAACTCCCCCCAACGTCATCAGATCCGGTCGGGATTTAAAATAAGAGCTCTGAGACACAACATCATTCCAAACATCAAATTTCATTAAGATCCCATCACCCGCTCATAAGTTAAAAATACTTCATTTTTTTTTATTTTTTCCAAATTAACCAGCCCCCACTCCCCCCCCCCTAGATGGTCAAATCGGAAAAACGACTATTTCTAATTTAATCTAGTCCGGTCCCTGATACGCTTGCCAAATTTCATCGTCCTAGCTTACCTGGAAGTGCCTAAAGTAGCAAAACCAGGACCAACAGACAGACAGACCGACAAAATTTGCGATTACTATATGTAACTTGGTTAATACCAAGTACCATAAAAACTTATCTGGTAATTTGTCAGCTGAAATGCTACTGGTGTTAGTTTTTGAAAATGCAATTCCTATTATTTCAGGAGGATATTAAGCCAAATAATGTCTTTTTCTTAATTTAATAAATAGGCAGAATGTAAATTTGTAATTTTTTTTTAAATTATTAATCAGGATTGAGCAAATACAGGAGGTTCAAAATATCATACAAGACACTCCAAGGCATATGATAATTGGCAAAAGATTGCCAAGTCATCAATTCTGAAGGGATAGGGCAGACATTATTGACACAATCTGTATAATCAAAGGCATTGATAATATAAGTACATAACAGTTCTTCACATTTAATGACACTAACAGGACCCATTATCACCCACATAGATTATACCCCTCAATTTCAAAAAGGAAAATAGGCCAACATTCATTTTATAGCAGGGTGTGGAAGCCTTGGAATGACCTTCCACCTAAGACATTTCTAACAGATGACATAAACAGATTCAAAACAAAACTAGCAGAAACAAATTTTCAAAGTAAATCATTTTTAAATAATTTATAGTATTATTTGTCAGTGTTTGTTGTAGTTGTTATTTTCATTGATTTGTATGTGTGTATTATGTTGCCAGTATTGTCATAATTTCTATTTATTATGTTTAGTGCGACAAGCTTCAAAGCTTACCATATTTGGTATTAATAAATAAATAAATAACATTTATAAGGCAAAATATTATAACAAGGTTTAAAAAATACAACAATTTAGTTGAAAGCAGGTACTAAATTCCTTACCAAGCTGCATTAAATTAGATAGGTTCAGTTGTTCAAAAGTGTTGAAGGCAATGCTGTAACACGGGGTTTAGGGGGTTTGAATCCCCCCCCACCAATGTTTGCCTGACTTGTAAAAATGTAAGTAAAATGGATATAAACAATTTTTTTATGTGTCTATTTTTGTCTATTTAAGAAGTATATCCATTTTTTCTGAAGTGTATCTTGTATAGAAAGAATAGGCCTACCTTAATGACAGTTTTATTCACCTTACTCAACAACTTTCAAGATAGAAAAAAATTCCACATCCAGAATTTTAGCATCCAACATTGCAATCAACCATAGGCAAGACTAATGACAGATCTTAAGCTGAACTGGCCAGCCAAGACAAAAACAAAGAGAGAAAGACAAAAATAGAGCAACACCAATATTTTGCCTGTAAGAAACAAGGGATCCTCAATGCTACAAAACAAGGATGAAAACTAAAATAACCAAAATTAAATCCAAAACAAAGAAATAAAATAAGGTAAAATTATGACAGTTTACATAACTGACTTACCAATAAAGTGAATATACCATTTGATGCCTTTTTTATGCTCTTTATGAATCTAATAATTGCTTCTACTAAAAATTCAAATTTAAGCACTTTTTGAGCTCTAAAAAATGACAAATTTTCAATGAAAGTATGAGTTATTGCTTATATTCCACAAAATAATACTATGTTTTCTCAGTACCATCTTTTCTTGATCATTTCAAAAAGTAGTGCTACATTTTCTTAGTGCTAAAATTATTTAGTAAAGGACACAAAAAAAGGCATCAAATGGTATATTCACTTTATTGGTAAGTCAGTTATATGAACTGTCATAAATTTACCTAAAATAGCATATATCTATATATACAATTGTTGCAACTGTTATTGAGTGCCACAGAAGCCAAATAGAGTTGCTTCAATGAAAAAATGCAACTGGATAAAAATAAAGTAAGTGAATAAATTGTATGTTACTTTAGTTTTGTCTTTATTTTTACTGTCTATAGAACTATTTGTTTTCTTTGTCATAAGATTTATTTCTCTTTTTGTTTTTAAGCAAGACTATATTTCATCAAATAAAGACTAGAGAGGCCTGTTTGATAGGTCTAGATTAGAGGCTATTGAGAAGGAGATATGTTAAGAAAACAAATTCTAACTTTATAAAATACAGAATAATTATAGCTTACACATTTAGCATGCAGTTGAGCCCTAGTGCAAAATTATACCCCTCCCCCAGTGCAAATATATAGCTATTTCCAATAAAATTCTAGTTAATTGACTTCTTGCTATCTCAGAAAGGGTTTAGGTTAGGAAAATGAAACTTTCGGGGATGGTTCTATAGGCTAAAGTATGGCCTGGGAAGGTATTTTGAAGTACCCACCTCTACTCTTTCTCCCTCTAGAGGACCCTGAAATTTGCCTACATGACAGGTATTGAAATTTTGACAAAACAAAATTTTACCTTAATTTTCAGATACTAGTTGCTTTTTCTCTGTCTTTAGTTCTGAAAATGCAATTCCTGTTATTTGACTAGAATTTTGAGCCATATCAATGATTTTTTTTCAAAATTTAGGAAATGAATTTGCATATCTTTAAAACCTTATAAAATTGAATAAAGCAAAGTTATGCAGCTGAAAACAATTTTTTTGTACTTCATTCAAGTTGAAGATCTATTTTGCAAGGTTTTACTTTTATAACACACATATTTTTAAAGGTCATCAAAGGTCAGGGCCCTCTAGAGGGAGAAGGAGTGGAGGTAGTTTCTTCAAAATACCTTCCCAGGACATACTTTAGTCAGTAGATTTCATCCCTGAAAGTTTCATTTTCCTAACCTAAACCCTTTCTGAGATAGCAAGAATTCAATTAACTAGAATTTTACCATATTTCCTATATATTCTTCAAATGCATCTCTTTTTTTGTATCTGCAAAGTGAATCACTTGTAATTACATATGAACTGGAAAAACAAGAGTGATGGGTGGACAAATTCAGAGGAAATACACAATTCCAGCTATACAGGCCTATCTGTACATTAGGGGTTTGGGTAAAGTAGGGCCTATAGCAAGTCTTCATACAAGGTGTGTTAGCTAATTATTACCTTAAATCGCAGCTTTCTTGTTTTCTTGACAAGTTTCTTTCTTAATAGGCCTGACCTTTAATTAGATGCCAATGCCTGTTTTAGCTTAGCATGAAATATCACAAGCTTCAATTAGCAGATATATATATGTTAGTAGATTAGGCTAAATACAATCAGGAACAGTGGGTAGAAGGTCATAAAGGAGAATAAACTAGGAACTGTAGCAGTATTAACGTAATTGTATTAGGCTAGTGTGTTTCTGTCTCAAATGTGGAACCACTAAGTAGGCTATTCACCAGAGATCAGGAGCAATAGCAAATGCAAAAATTTAACTTGATGTATTTGATTTTTATCTGATTTTTTTTTTTTTTTCAAAACCTAAGCTGGCCTACAATTGGCCTTTAACTTTTAAACTAGGCCTAGCAAAAAAAATCTAAATGGCATACAGAACAATTTATTAAATTACTTCTAATTTAATTAGGCTAATATTTATCAAACTGTGTAGAAACACTAAATTTAGAACAAAAAAATTCAACTTTCATATAGGGAAGGCCAGAGCTAGATTATCTGAAATCAGTGCAAAAACACAGACTAGCACAAAAAGAGAAATAGGACAACCTTCAAAGTGTATATAATCTTCATAATAATAAGATGTTGAACATAGTTCAACATCTTTTTCTATTTCTGCTTGAATTTCAACCCCTTTGCTTTCTTGCATTTCTACATCTATGCTAACTATTCTGATCTTTGTATGACTGGCAATTTTTTAGAAAAGCTTCTGTATCTTTTGAATTTGCATCCAAACCCGTGTTGTTTTACTTGTCCGATTACTTATCTGGCTAATCCGGGCGTTTTATGAGACGTAGATGACGTCAGAGTTTACTCGGACTATCCCCTCGAACCTTCAGGATTACTTGTCCGTGGGCTTGCACTCTTGCACCCCGAATAAAAAGATTATTGAGGACAACTGACGTCATTGTTACATATTTTTTAAATGGATAAACATATGAAAACGTTAAGTCTAGAGAAAAGACAAGGTAACTGTAAATAGTGGAAATAATCTTAGCTTTCCAGTGACCTGTAAGTAATCTTATGCATATTCCTTAGGATCTAAAGAGTTTTTGGTGTTCTAGCCCCATCTTGCATAGGCTAAGCTTCTTAAGGAGTCAGAAGAAAAGTTTTTTGGTTATTAAAAAGGTTGGTTCTTAGGAAGGCAGCTATCACATCGGTGAGTTAGTCAAATATTACTATATCAAACAGGCCTAGTTTCTAAACTATCTTATATTTCTTAGTTGAAAAAATTTAGAATGATTAGGCCAATACCTATAGTCTATATTTGGTGAGATTGCTATTTAAACTGGCTTATTAAGGTAAAGTAGGGATCAAATTTTACTTTAGCTACTTTTGGCTATCTTTTAAAGAAGTTAGGCTAGGAAAATGAAACTTTCAGGGATGTGTCTACAGGCGAAAGTATGTCCCAGGAAGGTATTTTGAAGTACCTACTTCTACTTCTTTTCCTGGTAAAATTCTAGTTAATTGACTTCTTGCTAATTTTATTAATACCAAATACGGTAAGCTTTCAAGCTTGTTGCAATAAACATAATAATTAGAAATTATGACAATACTGACAACATAATACACACATTCAAATCAATGAAAATAACAAACACTGACAAATCATACTATATATTATTTAAAAATGATTTACTTTGAAAATTTGTTTCTGCTAGTTTTGTTTTGAATCTGTTTATATCATTTGTTAGAAATGTTTCAGGTGCAAGGTCATTCCATGGCTTCCACACCCTGCTGTAAAATGAATGTTGGCCTATTTTCCTTTTTGAAAGTGAGGGGTACAATTTATGTGGGTGATAATGGGTCCTGTTAGTGTCATTAAATGTGAAGAACTGTGATGTAGGCCTACTTACATTATCAATGCCTTTGATTATACGGAATGTGTTAATAATGGCTGCCCTATCCCTTCGGAATTGAAGACTTGGCAATCCTAGCCTGTGCAGTCTATTTTCATACTGCAAATGTTTCAAATAAGGTACAAGCTTAGTTGCTCTTTGCTGTATTTTTTCAACCCTTGCTCTGTCTTTTTTATTCAATGGATACCATACTGACAAATTGTATTTGAGTATAGGTCAAACTGTTGATTTATAAATGGCAATGAATGAACAGAGATTAAACTTACAGAAATTCTAAGACATAATAGCTGATAGTTTGCCTTACGAGTTACTTCAGAAACATACTGTCAAACCTATGACTAGAATCAAAATGAACACCAAGGTCACGGACATTTTCAACAGGTAAAACTGAATGTCCAGCAAGATGGTATTGGTAACTTTGTTCTACTTTGCTGAAGTAATGGACAACCCTACACTTATTTTCGTTGACAAACATGGAATTAACATTACACCAATTGTGCACTGCATCCAAGTCTTTTTGAAGCAACAAAGCTTCATCTGAATTTGTCAAGGAGTGGTAAAGCTTACATCATCTGCAAACATTTTAACTGTGGAATGGTGGACAACAAGAGGCAAGTCATTGATGAAAAGTCAGAAAAGTACTGGACCAAGGCAACTACCTTGTGGAACACCACTTAAAACCATATCAGCAGAGGACAAAGCATCACCTACAATCACTTTCTGCGTCCTGCCTGTTAGATAATCACCAATTCAATGTTCTGGCACCAAGGTGATAAATCTCACACTTTTGAAGTAAAACAGGAATGGAAATTTTATTGAATGCCTTAGAAAAATCTATATATATGCAATCGAACATGAGACCTTCATTGGCCATCCTATGGAAGTCAGTAATTACTTCCAAAAGCTGCATATTACATGAACGTTTTTTACAGAAGCCATGTTGAGATGGATGCCAAAGAAGGTTTGATTCAAAATAATTTTGTATTCTCTTGACAATTAGTTTTTCCATAATTCTGAAAAAATTGAAGTGTTTGATATTGGTCTATAGTTTTTAAATTGTGTTTTTGTGCCACTTTTATACAGGGGTTTAACTATTGCTTTTTTCCATACCAAAGGGCAAGTACCAGACACCATGTGCAGATTATACAAATATGTCAGTGGTTCAGTGAGTACTATTGCAAGCTCATGGATCATATGGTTTGAAAATTTATGAATGTCTGGTGATTTATTTGTGTCAAGATGCTTCAGGACCTCAAAAACTTGTTGATCATCAAAGTCAGAATCATCAAAATCTTTGGTGAAATTGGTAGAAAAAATAGGATCAATAGGAGTTTTTTTGTGAGGTCATGTAAAAACAAATGAGAAGCTTCAGCTTTTCCATTATCATTTTCTATATTTGTCTGTGGTTCAGGATCAGTGAATGAAGTTGAGGATAGGGACTGTGAAGTCTGGTTTTTCTTGTATATTTCCAAAACCTTTTTGGGCAACTTTGAGCAGATGCAATGATAGACAATTCATGTGCCTCACGATTTGACCGAAGAAGCCTAGTTGCTCTATTTCTTGCTCTTTTATATCCTATCCATGACTCAGTGCTTCTTATTTTAATATGCTCACACCACTGATAATTTTTTTTTGCTAATAGCTTGTAGAATTTCTCAAGGAAGACTTTGCCTTTTTTTATAGAGCTGACTATAAACTGTAGTTGGAATAAATTTGTCTTGACCCACTACCAAAGCTTCATGAATCAGCTCAAATACCTCATTAACATTGTATTTATTTTCCCTCAACTGTCCTGTGATACATAATGACAAAATGAAATTTTGGAAAGACTCATAATCACCTTTAGTGTAATTATACTTCAGGGTCTGCTTTTGAGGAGTAGAATCATCACCTGAAGATTTTAACGACAGTTTAAGAATGGTGTGATCACTTTTTCCTAATGGAGGTAGAATTTCAATATTTCTAACATCGTCAGGAGATTTTGTTATTACCAAGTCAAGCATAGAAGGAGTCAAATCATCCCGAAATCGTGTAGGCTCCTGAATGTGTTGGCATAGGTATGTGTCCTGCAATTTTTGAAGGAAAAGATGCTCAAATGATTGATTAGAAAGCGATGTTGTTTGACTTTTCAAATTTTTGAAGGAAAAGATGCTCGAATGATTGATTAGAAAGCGATGTTGTTTGATTTTTGGCTGTTTCTTTTCTTTTTGTTTCATTTTTCACTAAGGTTATCAAATTCGACTTTGAGCAATGTAGTGGCGTGCTTTTTAACATCCTCAACAGAACATTTGGCATACTTCTTTTTCTATCTGTGTTAATTGATCACTTATTGGTTTCAGTAGTTTTTCAAATTTATCTTGAAGCTTAGTTTCGATTGTTGAAAATGGACACCTAATTTTGCTCTTTATTATGTCTTTGATCTCACTGGGTGTTATTCCTTGAGTTCCAGAGCCCTGCTATCTCAGAAAGGGTTTAGGTTAGGAAAATGAAACTTTCAGGGATGGATCTACAGACTAAAGCATGTCCTGGGAAGGCATTTTGAAGTAACCACCTCCACTCCTTCTCCCTTTAGAGGGCCCTGACCTTTGATGACCTTTAAAAATATGTGTGCTATAAAAGTGAAACCTTGCAAAATAGATCTTCTGCTTAATTAAAGTTCAACAAAATTGTTTTCAGCTTCATAACTTTGCTCAGTTACATTTTGGCTATAAGGTTTTAAAGATATGCAAATACATTTTCTAAATTTTGAAAAAAATTTGATATGGCTCAAAACTCTACTCAAATAACAGGAATTTCATTTTCAGAGCTAAAAGCAGAGAAAAAGCAACTAGTAATTGAAAATTAAGGTAAAATGTTGTTTTGTAAATTTCAATAGGTATAGACCTGTCATGTAGGCAAATTTCAGGGCCCTCTAGAGGAAGAAGGAGTAGAGATGGGTTCTTTAAAATATCTTCCCAGGACATATTTTAGCCTGTGGACCCATTCCTAAGAGTTTCATTTTCCTAACCTAAACCCTTTTCGAGATAGCAAGAAGTCAATTAACTAGAATTTGGCCATTAGTTTCCTTAGTCTTAAAAGTAAAATGCTATTTTGAAAACAAATTTAGACCTATAACAGTTTTAAAAAGAAACTGATATATTTAACAGATTATTCAGATAGGCTAGCTAAGAAACAAACTTATCCCTATAGTCAGAACTGCAGCTGCATCCTTAATCCAAATTCAATGTCCATTTGCATTAGAAATGAAATACCTCTAGCCTATATATATATATATATATATATATATATATATATATATATATATATATATATATATATATATATATATATATATATATATATATATATATATATATATATATATATATGTATATACATATATATATATATATATATACATATATATACTAGCTGTTGGGGTGGCGCTTCGCGCCACCCCAACACCTAGTTGGTGGGGGCGCTTCGCGCCCCCCCCCCAAGCCCCCCCGCGCGCGTAAGTCGTTACGCGCCATATTAGTTACGCGCCATTGTAGTTGTGTCCCTGTGTCCCACCTGTGAATATAGATAGATTTATATATGTGTTTCAAACTACGTAAAAATTGCGAATATACAACATTCTTGGCTTTCCCATTGTCTGTCCATATACAAAGCCGTATGTACTAATAATGACGTCATATGCAAACGCTCTTTTTACAAACAAACAAACATGCATACACACAACTCGTTTTTATATAGATAGATAGATACAATACAAATTAACTACGTAAAACTTGTGAATATACAACAGTCTTCGCTGTCCCATTGTCTGTGCGTATAAATAGATTGTCAGGTTTACCGACCCTCAAAGATGCAACATACAATTGTACATTGGTAAAGCAATCTGTATTAAGATCTATACCGCATTTTTCTAGTGATTGCCCTTGAGCTTTGTTGATGGTGGTTGCAAATGCTAATCGAATTGGGAATTGCAATCTTTTAAATTGAAAAAGCAGATCCGTTGGAATCATGGGAATGCCATGAATAAGAACAGCCTCACCCTCATAAGGCCCTGTCAAGATTGTGGCATCTATTAGGTTTTCCATTGTTTTTTTTTTACGGCAAGTCGCGTGCCATTGCAAAGCTTTGGTGGGTTGATATTTCTTAAAAGTATTATTGGTACGCCTATTTTTAGTTGTAGCAGGTGTGGTGGACACCATGAAGGATCTATGGAATTTAAAAATTCAGATGGATAATTAACTGCTTCATTTGGTTCCGAAATACAAATTAACTGCGTAAAACTTGAGAATATACAACATTCTTCGCTGTCCAATTCTCGCTGCATATAAATAGATTGTCAGGTTTACCGACCCTCGAACATGCAACGTACAATTGTCCATGGGAAAAACAATCAGTATTAAGATCAATACCACATTTTTCTAATGATTGACCTTGAGCTTTGTTAATGGTGATTGCAAATGCTAATCGAATTGGGAATTGCAATCTTTTAAATTGAAAAGGCAGATCTGTTGGAATCATGGGAATGCGAGGAATAAGAACAGCCTCACCCTCAAAAGGCCCTGTCAGGATTGTGGCCTCTATTAGGTTTTCCATTGTTTTTTTTACGGCAAGTCGAGTGCCATTGCAAAGCTTTGGTGGGTTTATGTTATGTAACAATATTATTGGTACGCCTATTTTTAGTTGTAGCACGTGTGGTGGAAACCCTGAAAGATCTATGGAATTTAAAAATTCAGATGGATAATTAACCGCTTCATTTGGTTCCAAAACTGTGTCGACTGACTTGTAAAGGACTGCCTGGTCTTGAATCTTGGTCAAAACAATATTGTTGATTTCGTGGACGTCTATATTTTTGGGTGCGAGAATCGCTCTTTCACTTAGCCATTTATTATTTTTATAATTTTTTAGAATATTCGGAAATACTTTTTCAATCAATTCATTTTTGGACGTCACTAAATTACAGAAATCAGCAGGTAGTTGTATACGTCCTGAAATTGAGTCTACTGGGAGCTTTCCGTTTCCCATTGCCAGCAATTGATCTGAAAATGTTTGACCAGAGTCATCGTTTTGCAATCGGACACGCATATTTGTAGTTAATTTTAATGTTTTTACGTGTGCCCATAAATTAGAATTTTTCAGGCAAGCATTCATTTCGTCTGCAGGAGTTGATCTAGGTATTATAGGTAATGTTTGCCTGAAATCTCCCGCAAGCAATATTAAGGTGCTGCCAAAGGGTTTCGACTTCCCTCGCAAATCTTTCAAGCATTGATCCAGAGCCTCGAGCGATTTTTTGTGTGCCATTGTGCACTCATCCCAAATAATAAGTTTGCATTGCTGCAATACTTTACCCATCCCAGATGATTTGGAAATATTGCACGTGGGAGTTTCTGTAGAATGCAAGTTCAGAGGCAATTTCAAAGCGGAATGAGCAGTTCTTCCACCAGGCAGCAATGTTGCGGCTATTCCGGACGACGCAATTGCCAACGCTATATCATTTTTAGATCGAATTGATGCCAGAATCAGTTTTATCACAAACGTTTTACCAGTACCTCCTGGCGCATCCAAAAAGAAAATTTCTCCAACGTTGTTATCGACACAATGCATTATCGTATCATAAATGTCTTTTTGTTCCGACGTTAACTTGGAAATGTTATTTTGTACATACGACAATAGATCACTCGTACTGTAACTTTGTTCACGATCCAATTCTACACATGTCGAAACAGCAGCGATACGGTTAGGTGAAGGCATTCCCAAACCCTGAAGAGGTTTGTTTGCCATACTTATGCAAAAATCTTCTATAACAACTAAAGTGTAGTTATAAATTTCTGGTGTAAAATCAAAAGTCATGTCTGACGTCTCTAACTGTTTTCGATGAAGTATATCTTCGGACATTTTTGACTTATATTTTTCCCATAAATCTGTAGGAGCTGATGGAGAGCAAGTTGTTAAAATGATGCCAAACAATGCACGAATTTGACTTGGGGTTGACGTTTCGCACGCGTCATTGATGCAGTTATCCCAGTGTTGGTCATTCTCCAATAAATTCAGAGCTTGGCATGCACTACGGTAAGTGTCATGTATAGTACCATTTACAGTCCTCAAATACTCAAAGGATGTCGGACCGGGTACATTCACCAAAAGCAGGCGTAGAAAGAAGCATTCATGTTGATTGGGGTGAACGGTGTAGAGTCTTCCTATCGTGGTATCTTTGAAGATGGTAGGTTGGCCGTCGACTGACTTACCCTGTTTTCGACGTTCAAATACTTTATTTTTAGTATTCCACGTGTAATACGAAGGCACTTCAGTATACAGCAGTTTTTTCGCAAAAGAATCATTTTTGCAAAGCGAAAAAAAGCTGTTAATGTTGTATCCGGTGGATTCAGGACTCTTTGTTGCACGTTGGTTTCCGTGAAATAAACACGTTGACCATTCTGTAAATGTACCGCTAAGTGAACAACAGCTGGACTACGTTCATGTATCGGAAATGAAAGAATTCGCCAAACAGCTTCATTACTGCTTATGTATCTTCCAGCCTGATATTCTACGATTTCATCGAAATCTTTGATTTCGGACTGCAAGCCAAAAACTGCCATGTCACTGCCTTTGTTGACGTATTTACATATATATTTGATTGCCTTTACGGAGTTACAGTATTCAACGTTTATGTGTGCATTAAATGTTTTTGATAATAAAGGGGAATATGGAACAACCCACTGGTTATCTACTTCGATGGTGGTACCGTTACGCTTCTTTATTATTGCTGTTTTACCGCCATCTTCAGTAGATCTTCTTCTATATTGTGGGTAACCATCATTGCCAGTAATTGTTTTGGGTACTAAAAGTCGAGGATATTGCTTTGTGCACCTTCCTTTGGCCATGCATGGTGAATTTTCGTTCAGTGCACCGCAAGGTCCATGTATCATATTTTTTACAATAATATCATGTAACCCCTTATCGACATTTTTATCAGGTATTTCAGCGGAAATCACATCATCAATTTCGTTTGAAGTAATTTTTTTATGTAGCCAGATTAGTATATGTGCGTGTGGCAAACCTCGTTTTTGCCATTCCACTGAGTACATCCAGCATCGCACTGACCCAAACACTTCATGTTTTACAAGGTAGTTTATCAGTGATTTCAACTTTTGCCGGAAGACACGTGCCGTAATGTCATGCCTATGAACCGCCGATTGTCCTTGAAGTAAAAGCTGCAGTATCTCGTCCCAAGATTGATTACATGTAAATGTAATAAATAAATCTGGACGACCATAGAGACGAACATACGCAATAGCATCTTGAGCATATTCATGCATATGACGGGGACTGCCAACATATGACGAAGGTAAAATTGTTAATCTTCCAACGTTTGTGGTATTACCGTCATTTATAACTGCATCTCGCAAATGAATGTATTGTTCAGAGCGGAGCTTGGTCTGATTCAGGCGGATATATAGCAAACGTTCTGATTCAATTTTAGCATACATATCAACCATAAATTGGTGAAACAATTCACGGCATTTTAAAATATAATTTTCTTCATCCTGCCGAATCATTAGTCTATAGGAATAATAATGCATTGCACTGCATTTCTTATTCATTTCTTTGTTAGTGGCTGGATTCATCAATTTAATATTAAAGTGATAGCCGTCGGCTCCATCCCAAAAAATGATAGGATATTGTAGGGCATCGTAGCATCGATGAGTTTCAGCAATTCTTAACAACTGAGCGTTTTGCTAATGTAGAATAATATCTCGAGGTAAAAACTGATCACCGACCATAACGATTGCCACTTCGTCGATAGTTGGAGCATTGTATCTACGCACATGTTGGCCAGGAGGCGTTTTGTCAGCGGAAATAACAATTTTATGAGTATCAGTAGGCATCAAATCGATGGCTGTTTTGAACAGACGCACTAACTTATTATTTTCGTGGAAAAGATGTTGCAATTGGGAAACGATTGTCCTTTCAACGTTGGGAGAAATTTCGCAACGTGCATTCAATTCAGAATTTCTATCACTGATGAAGTACAATTGTAAAAATTTATGATTCTCGCCTGAGAATGGTAGAAGGGACCCTGCTTTATGATAAATTTGCCCTTTTACTTTGAAAGTAGACATAAATTGATCTGGATTTTCGATTTGGGCTCCAAACGACGTCATTTGGAAACATGAGTTGTATTGTCTGATTTTTTACAAAAAACGCTTAGATTCTGACGTAGTTCCAGTAAGGAAAGTCTTCAATGGCTCTGGTGGTGCAGCCAATAGAGGAAGTTTAACTTTTCCTGAGGCGCAACACATTCCCATTGTTTCACCATTGAATTTCAAGGCCTTGCAATAGGGACAAATTTTAGACATTGTCCCGATTTGAACACATCTACTCAAGCTATAATCATCGACTGGGTTGTACCTGAATGCCAGGCGATAACTTTCAGATTGCTCTGATTCCTCGGCACGCTTTCTTTTCTTACTTTCTCTATCAGCAGCAAGCCTGTTTCCCTGCTGGTCTTTTGATTCCTCGACACGCCTTCTTTTTTCACTTTCTCTTTTAGCAGCAAGTCTGCTTCTGCGTTGCTCTAGTAGTTCCTCGGCACGCCTTCTTTTTTCACTTTCTCTTTTAGCAGCAAGTCTGCTTCTGCGTTGCTCTGGTAGTTCCTCGGCATGCTTTCTGTTCTTTCTTTCTCTATCAGCCTCAAGCCTTTTTCCCTGCTGGTCTTTTGATTCCTCGGCACGCCTTCTTTTTTCACTTTCTCTTTTAGCAGCAAGTCTGCTTCTGCGTTGCTCTAGTAGTTCCTCGGCACGCCTTCTTTTTTCACTTTCTCTTTTAGCAGCAAGTCTGCTTTCGCGTTGCTCTGGTAGTTCCTCGGCACGCTTTCTTTTCTGACTTTCTCTATCAGCAGCAAGTTTTTTGGCATAGACTCTTTGAGCATCTTCATCAGTCATTATAAACTTAAGCATTAATAGAATTCTACGCGAACATACGTCTTATATAACTTGAATGACGTCACGCATTCAAAGCAAAAATGATGGCAACTAATTTCATGACGTCAGCCGAAACATGACGGCGGACATATGTCTTATATAACTTGAATGACGTCACCTTCAAAGCAAAAATGATGGCAACTAATTTCATGACGTCAGCCGAAACATGACGTCACCTGATCCATCCACAGATCCACACACAGACAACTTATTTTTATATATATAGATATATATATATATATATATATATATATATATATATATATATATATGTATATATATATATATATATATATATATATATATATATATATATATATATATATATATATATATATATATATATATATATGGATTCAGGATGCAATTCTGAGTACAGAAGTAAGTTTGAACATTACCCCCCCCCCCCCCCAAATGTACAAATACATACCCTGAATTGGTATATATAGAGGTGAGGGTTAAATTTATTTCTTATACAAAATGAATGTTAAATTTGGATTCAGAATGCAATTCTGATCGTAAAATTATAGCAGTTCATATAACTGGCTTTCCTATAAAGTGAATATACCACTTGATGCCTTTTTTATGCTCTTTACAAACATATTTGTTGCTACTACCTTAAGTTGAGATCTAAACAGTTTTTGGGCTCTTAAAAATGACAAATATTCAAAAAATTATGACAGTTCATATAACTAACTTACTAATAAAGCAAACATACCACCTGATGCCTTTTTTTATGTCCTTTATGAATATAATAATTGCTTCTACCACAAATTCAAATTTAAGCACTTTTTGAGCTCTTAAAAATGACGAATTTTATTTAAAGTATTATTTATTGCTTGTTTTCCACAAAATAATTGTACGTTTTCTCAGCGCCATCTTTTCCATCATTTTCAAAAAAATAATGCTACATTTTCTAAGTGCTAAAATTATTTGTAATAAGGTTAGGTTAGATTAGGTTAAAAAGTACTTATATTTGAACTTAAGGTTGAAGCAATTATTATATTTATAAAGAGCATAAAAGAAGGCATCAAGTGATATGTTCACTTTATTGGTAAGCCAGTTATATGAAATGCTATAATTTTGCCATTCTGACTATAGAGTTGAGTTTATTTCTTAGCTATCTGAATTATCTGTTAATATAAAGATTAGCCAAAAAAACTGAAACCCCTCAAAAATTGCATCACAGCAAAACTCATGTTGTTTCTAGCATGCTTTTATTACTAAGACCAATAATAATTATCATTCCTGAATCAGCTACAACTTTCAATTTTTTCTTGCTAGTCACTTTTGTTAGAAACACATTTTCAAACTTTTTATTACTATAGACTGTTTTGAGTCCTTTTAGCCCTTAAAAGGCTCAAATATAATTTTTCCCCAGAAACAATTGTTTAATGATGATCAAGCATTGAAAAGACATCAATTACCTTACCTTAATTACCTTAATCCATCTGAGAGCTTTAAGATCTTCCAGACCTGTAGTGCTCTTGAGTTGATGACTGCCAGTTGAACCTCCACTGCTTCTTCTCTCACTCTTTGTCAAGTTGGTTTTTGAAGGACTGGATGGAGGGAGCACTGACAGTTGAATCTTTCAGTTTATTCCAATGATTTATTACTCTTCTCGAAAAGAATGTTCGGCGAGTTTTAGATCAGGAGCTTGACTTTGGTAGCTTCTTGGAGTGTCCTCTTGTGTTTTGCTGGCAGGTACTGAGATTGCTGACTTTTTGTTCTGTAGCTTGTAAGTAAGCATCATATTGCTGCGCAAGCGTCGGTAAACCAGAATGGGTAGTTTGAGGTACTTGAGGTTGTCCTCATATGAGGTTGATGCTAGACTTCTTATGTATTTTGTTGCTCGTCTCTGTACGTTTTTGATGAGCCTCACATCTTGTTGATAAGAACGACCAGCAAGGCACATGCTAAAATCGAGATGAGGTCTGACAAGAGCCTTGTATAATTTTAGAAATATAGATGCCAGTCTGCTGTTGATGGTTCATTTTAATAGTCCAAGACTGGAGCTTGCACGGGAAACAACATGTTGGACATGGCTGTGAAATTTTAAGTTTATCATCAATAATGACACCTAGATCCCTTTCTTCGGTTCTGTTCTTTAGTTACTCCCTTACTTTGGTGGTGGGGTTGTAGATTGTGTAGTTTTCCATTGGGTTGTTGGGTCCAAGGTGTAATACACAGCACTTTCCTACATTAAATTTGAGAAGCAAGTCATGGTTCCAAGCTTGTAACTCATCTGTGTCGTGCTGGATACTCTGAGGGTATGCCATACCAAAGAGTTGGGCATCATCAGCAAACAGGTGCATGCCATTTTCAATATGGTTAAATATGTCATTGATGTAAATGAGAAAGAGTTGGACCCAGTCCAGTTCCCTGCGGTACTCCACCCATTACTTCAGCCTCATCAGAGTATATTGGTTTGCCATCTGTAGTAAATATGCGAACTTTCTGCTTGCGCTTTGTAAGGAAATTCATCAGCCAGTCTACAACAGCCTGATTGATGCCAATAGTGGATATTTTGGAGTGCAGTCAACAGTGAGGAACCTTTTCAAAGGCCTTAGCAAAGTCCAGCAGGAGCAGGTCAACCGGATATCTGTGGTCAAATAGGTCTATGATTTCCTTGTATGATTCCAAGAGGTTTGTTTCAATTGATTTGCCTGACTGGAAGCCATGCTGCTTGGGGGAAAAGATCTTGTTGGTTGTCAAGTGCTTAAGGATTGAATCATTGACTATGCGCTCAAGTATTTTGATGACAACTGAGGTCAGGCTAATTGGCCGATAGTTTTCAGGCTTGGAACGATTACCTTTCTTGAAAACTGGTGGAATGTTGACTAGTTTCCAGTCTGCTGGCAGCTCTCTAGAGATAAGAGATGTCTGGAAAATTCTCCCAAGTGGTTCTGCTATCATATCTGCAGTTTTTTTTAATAGCCTGGGGTGTAGGTTATCTGGCCCTGGCGATTTGTTAGTATCTAATTTCTGTAAGCGTCTGAGAACCTCTGTATGCAATAGAGTGATGCTTTCCATTGGGGATGTTACAATGTATGTAGGTGAAGAGGGTAATGCAATCTTCCGAATGAGCTCAACTAGCTTTGCATCTGTTTGCTCAGGTGAAGGTGATGATAAGCTTCTGTACACACAACCAATTCTAACAGTGGTATGGTTATTACTCTGTGGAACAGGAATATCGAAGATTATTGTTTCAGCGTGAGGGCATCCACTGGGATGCGCAATAGGGGTTACAACATACGAAAATTTGACTAATGTAAGTGTTCCACGGCGGCAATGACTAGATGATAGATTGGATATAGTGTGGTAACCTTGCAGATTAATATGTGAATCTAGGAGCTGGTTTCTTGAGTTCTTAGGACAGACCTCAGTAAGGAGTATAACTTGATAGTTATTTGCGTAAATCATAGATTTCAGGTCGTTGATTTTGTTAGGAAGTTGGTCAACGCTTGCGATTAGAGCGGAAAAATCTTGACTTATTTGCTTCCTTTTTTGGTAATTATGGATATTTCGGACTGGCTCATCTTCAATAGACAAGAAAGTGCAGTTGAAAATTGTTTTTACATTCTATTGAATGGAAATTGTACAGAATATCTAGTTGGACCTGTCCATCTTTAACAAAGCAAGGAAACTGTTTGAGAATTTCAAGTCTGGTATTCAAAAGCTGAGAAGCGTAGCCTAATGCTGCCTGGCGGAAAGGCTAGTTTCAATTCTCTAATCATTGGCAGAGAATCCATGATTGCTAGTGTTTTGTATTAGAAGTAACAAGGCTTATTAGTTCTATTAAATATCTAATTATAAATTATTCTGACATCTTTTAGTAGTATTCGATCTAAAGTAACTAGAAGCAATCCACTTTTATTTCAATTCAATGAATTTTTTCCCCAAAATTGAGATAATAATAATTATTTATTTATCACCCACTTCACAAAACAGAGGTTAAGTGGAGTAAAATACAAAAGAAAAACAGCCAAAGTAAAACAAGAAACAAAATTTAATCACATACAGAAAAAATACGGATAATGCGATGAAAACATCCCTGCCTATAAAGCGTTTCAATAGCTAGCTTGGCAGATAATTTTTCGGAAGCACCAGTATTATCTGTCGCACAATACTTTTTAACCAGTTTTGTATTCCGGTAAGACCGAGGTAGATATAAAAGAAATTTGCAGTACCGGTAATAATTTATGCAAATACGTTTTAGATCACCAGTCAACAGAAGTGGCCTAATATCAGAACAGAAGAGTAGAGAATGATCAGAAAAATTTGAGTAAAGCTGAGTTAGTGTTTAATGTTTAAGAATGTTAATAATAATGTTAATAAGTGTTTAAGGCTGCATAAAGTGAATGACTTAGTTATAATATTAGACATTTCCAGGTAAATGTATTTATTCTGGGGCAGTTTAATTCGTAAAATATGTTTAATAATATTTCCTTTTGAAGTGTTATCTCCTTTTCAATTCCTTCAAACTTCATTTTTTGTTGTTGTTGCTTTATCCAGAAACGAGATCTGCCAATTTAAGGATATCCAATCTTGGTTTAATAAGAGTATCATAAGTAGATTAAGAACGAGACTTTATTTTCAATTAACAGAATTCTGTTCCAAAAACAGACAACTTATAAGCAAGTTGATGATTCCCAAATATAATTTTAAGGCTACATAAAGTGAATGACTTTGTTATAAAATTAGACATTCCCAGGTAAATGTATTTATTCTGGGGCAGTTTAATTCATAAAATATGTTTAATAATATTCCCTTTTGAAGTGTCTTCTCCTTTTCAATACCTTCAAACTTCATTTTTGTTGTTGTTGCTTTATCCAGAAACGAAATCTGCCAATTCAAGGATATCCAATCTTGGTTTAATAAGAGTATCATAAGTAGATTAAGAACGAGACTTTATTTTCAATTAACAGAATTCTGTTCCAAAAACAGACAACTTATAAGCAAGTTGATGATTCCCAAATATAATTTTAAGGCTACATAAAGTGAGTGACTTTGTTATAAAATTAGACATTCCCAGGTAAATGTATTTATTCTGGGGCAGTTTAATTAATAAAATATGTTTAATAATATTCCCTTTTGAAGTGTCTTCTCCTTTTCAATAGCTTCAAACTTCAATTTTTTGTTGTTAGAACGAAATTTGCCAATTTAGGGATATCCAATCTTGGTTTAATAAGAGTATCATAAGTAGATTAAGAACGAGACTTTATTTTCAATTGGCAACCTTCTGTTCCAGAAACAGACAACTTATAAGCGAGAAGATGATTCCCAAATATAATTTGTAGCTGTTAAAATTTTGGTGGAAAGGAAACTTGTATTGGCAGGTAATAGTTTGAAAAATTAAATAAGGATAGAGGTCAATTTTTCAAATTGGGCTTTTGAGATTTTTGATAGCGTGCTGTAGACATGTTCCTTCATAGAGCTGCTGGAAATGAATGTTTTGATGGGGGTTAGGTATGGTCTTAATGCGTTCGTCGTGATTGCGCTTGAAGAGGCTGATAGAAAATTCTCTGCTTTTTTTCTTCGTTCAAGGGATTTGTATTTTGGATGAACATGGACCCGAAAGCTGTTCATTTTATATGCTTCCATCAGTATGGGGCGAAACCGGACACCTCGAAATGTGTCCGGAGTCAACCCAAAAACAACTATCCGGAGTCACCCCTTATTGTCGCCATTTTGAAAATATATCTTTTTCTGGAAACAACCAGATATTTATTGATGAAAATTACTTGGAAAATACCGGGTGAAATTTCTAGAGAGTATATAAAAACTCCTTTACCTCTTATCTCAGTTGTCTTTGGCATCAAATATTCAAAACTTTCGCCTAATGTGCGCTACATGAATGGCATATAGCGGCAATTTTCTGAATGGATTAGTTCAAAGACTTTGGACGAGAGGTCCAACGGACGGTTTCGCCCCCCTCTCCCCTATTTGGTAAATTATGTCTGAAAATGAATGAAATACTAGGTCCGTTATTCCCCCTTACTATAGCATACTTTCAACGCCATGGCTAAGACTGTATCTATTTTTATCTCCATTTTTTCGGTCAAAATTCCATTTCACCCCCCGAAAATCCTGCCATTTCCTTTCAAATTTCAATAGTAAAAGTGTAAAATTGGCATCCCCTTGTGTTTTTTTTTGTTTTGTTCTTTTAGCTGAGTTTGCTTTCTTTTATTACTTATTAGTTGAAAACACCATTTGATGTTGGTTTTATTTAATTAGATTCCCTTCATAGGTAAAAAATGCAATTGCTTATGCCCTTGCAAATGCTGTCAAATGGGACTGGCCTTGTGCTTGGCCTGACTTGTTGGATATCCTACTAAAGTACATTAGGACAGAAAACCCAGATTTGGTGGATGGATCAATGCGTTTCTTATTAGAGGTAGCTGGTCAAATTTTGGATAAGCATATTACTACCCTTGGTCCAATTATCCTCCAAGAAGTTCACAAAGTTTTCACTGATGTTCAGGTGATTTTTTTTCCAATGCTTATAATTTGTTTCATATAGAGATAAAACATATTCCACATCTTTATATTTTATATACTTTTAAGTAATATGCATAGGCAAATAGGTATTCATTTAGGGTACTTGATTCTGTCATTTCTGATGTTAATGGAATTTGTTGCCCGATACTGACTACTAACAAATTATTGCAATGTGTTCGAAACTTGATTTATTGTTTGGTTGGGGGATGGACAACCTTCTTTTCGTTTGGCCCAAAATATACGGCCTAAAAACATAATCTTTTGCAATCTACCATTCGTAATTTTTGGCCTTGCTGTCCTAGCATTCCATTCATGGTAACCATAGAAGTCCGGGAAGATTTTACGAACAGTTTAATATTTGATGGAATGCTTAAAACCATAGTTTGACAATTCTTAGACCAGTGCCCAATATACTCCTCCCTCAACTATTTCTCTTACTCGAGTAGCAAAAATGCAGGTAAAAGAACTATTTCTCATAAACACAAAAACATTTTGTCAAATCGTAAATTGGAAATAAAAATGCAGGTAATTGCCCTTGTAACGGACGTTAGACAAAGATCACGGGAGATTAACTCCTTTTCCCTACTTCGATGTTGCCTACTCAAAACAAGGATATTTTAGTAGCACCTCCTCCCCCGGAAATATCCTGAATATACCCTTGATTTTAGAAATGTCCAAAATAACTTCTTCGACCTTTTGAAATGCCCAGGTTTAAGAACCGTACTTAACCACTGCTATTACCATGTCTTCTAATACACTAGTTTTATGTAAGAGAGATTATCTTCCTATTTGTCCAAACTTTTTTCAAATATAAAAAATACCCTGTGCCTTGGCAATTCTACTTTTTACATCTTCACTGTATCCTCATCTATGCTAATAATACTACCCTCAAAAGTTGCGCTGTCCAATTGATCCTTTTGCCTGTTACCAAATATCCCCTGTTGGCCCTCATTTGTTCCTAGTTTATGCGACTTATTGTTCTTAACATCAATTTTAAGACCTATCTTTGTACCTTGTAAAGCTGAACCATTTCGTTAATATTTTTATCTAGGATGCCCTAATCGTTAGCACAATCGAAGTCTTGGAGAGCATGCCTTTTCATTCGACACCATGTTTTCCCATCGCCTTTTTCGATTTTTTCTGGACCAAGCCAATTAAAATAATTCATATAAATGGGAATAGGAGATGGGAAACAGCCCTGCTAAATTAATTTGTATTAGCCTGCTTGTAAGATGAGCTGCGTATGCTTTCTATATTTCTAACGGACTATGTTTCCATAGGTATACCTAAATTTTTGTATTTCTAACAAATCAATAGTCTCTTCTACGTCATTTATTGTGATAGTACCTTTGTGTGGTAAGCTAAATTTATCTTTAGGAATTAATCTGAAGAACCTTTTTAGCAGTGTTTTTTGCTTCTTTTTGGGGGGGCAAACGTGCTAAAATATTAACATGGTGTGAGATGAAAATTGATTTTTTTTTTCAGAAGCATGCTAGCTCCCCTTCCCGCTCCTTCCCTTGCTTTCATTGGAATGAAATGCTTGAATTATTCGATCAATAAGGAAATTAAGTGTTATTTTTAATTGCTATCAGAGAGATTAAAACCGCATACATAAAATTTCCCTTTCTTGCACCATCTGTCAAATTCTTAGTCTAACTTACATTTCGTTTTCTAATATTTGTCCATCTATACTTCAAAAGAGACTTCAAAAACTTAAGAGACTTTAGAAACTTCAAAAAGGGCTCATTCGATTGGAAATTGAAGGGGCTAGTGCCGTTTTTAATAGGCAAAAGCGAGTGGAGGTCAACTACCCCACGCCCACCATTTCCCCAAAAGTATTCAACCAAATTTTGAGATAGCCATTTTGTTCAACGTAGTTGAAAGGTCCTGAAATTATGCATTTGAGGCTGACATCCCCCCCCCCTTACAGTCCTCAGGACAATGGTTGTAAGTTATGCCTTGGAGGCGCATAAGGTTTTTTGTAGAAAGTGTTGTCATAGAAAATTCAAATAGGGTTCATTCGATTGGAAATTCAGAGGACTGGTGCCTTTTTTAATAGTCGAAAGTGATCGGAGGTCAAATACCCCCCCCCCCTTTCACGCCCTTCATTTTCCCAAACACTTCTGATCAATATTTTTATTTTGATGTAGTCATTTTGTTCAACGTAGTTGAAGGGTCCGGTAATTATGTCTTTGAGAATTACACCCCCCCCCCAGAGCCCCCAAGGCTGAGATTGTGAGTTGTGTCCTGTGGGCATTTTATAGAAAGCGTTGTCGTAGAAAATTCAAAAAGTTTTCGTTCGATTGCAAATTGAGAGGGCTAATGCCCTTTTTAATGGTCGAAAGTAAACGGTCCCCCACCCCCATTATTGCCCCAAAGACTTCTGATCTACATTTTTATATAGCCATCTTCTTCAACATAGTTGAAAGGTCTGAAAATTATGTCTTTGAGGATAACAATCCCCTCCCCCCACCCAAAGCCTTCATGACAAGGTTGTAAGTTATACCCTTGGGGCACACAGGGTTCTATAGAAAATGTTGTCTTCTAAACTTCCAAAGGGACTCATTTGATTGGAAATTGAGAAGATTAGTGCTCTTTTTGTTAGTCGAAAGTGATCGGAGGGCAAATGACGCTCTCCACCCCTATCCTTTCCCCAAACACTTTCAATCAAAATTTGAGATAGTCATTCTGTCCAAGGAATCTGAAATGCCTGGAAATTATGTCTTTGAGGATAACACCCCCGACCAACAGATCTGTGGGCAAGGTTTGTAAGTTGTTCCGCGGGGCATATATGTGTTTTATAGAAAGGGTGGTTGTATATACTTCTGAGGTTACTCATTGAATTGATAATATGAATTCCTAGTGCCCTTTTTAAGAGTCAAAGGGATCAGGAGGCAGTTACCCCCCCCCTAACATGTTGTGTTTTCCCAAAATGCATTGAATAGAAAATTTTGAAACAGTTATTTTACTCAAAATATTCCAAAGATCATATAACAACTCTTTTGGGGCTGAAACAAACCACCTGAGCCTAGGTACGAAGGTTTTTAGTTATGCCGCGGGTATTTAAAGTTATTATTGAAGGGATGGTTGTTTAACTTTGGAAGAAGCTTATTTGGTTAAAAATTGGAAGTTCTATTTAAGTGTCAAAAGTGATGAAGGGCATGGAGTTTATATGGAATGGTTGGTCGTATTAAATTCAGATGGGTCTCATTTAATTTTAAACTGGAAGTTATAGTGCCCTTTTTAAGAGTCAAAGTGATTTGAGAGACCTCCTATCCCAGTCCTATCATTTCCCACGACAAACTTCCTAACAAAGTTTTGAGGCAAAAGTTTTTTTCAACATTGTTGAAAGGTTCAGTAATTATGCGTAGCAATATTCGTAGTAGCATTAGAAACATTATGTAAATAGCACCTTTTTTCAACATCCTCTTCACACACACAATAAAATTTTAACTTAATATCATCAACCGGTGCTGAAGCATTGCTAATACGTCCTCCTGACAATCTGTGTGGGCTTAGTATGTTTCGATTCATTTAAATAAAGTTACAATATTGCCCAAAAATTTCGCCTTAATACCCTTCGGTTTATTAGTAGTAGTAGTAGCACCAGTATTTATATTAGCTGCAGTAGGAGTACAGTTAATAGTAATAGTCTGAGCTTTAATAGTAGTAGTAATAAAATATAACAGTTGTAGTAGCTGTAGGAGTAGAAGCAGTAGTAGTATAATTCAAATTTGTTTTAGTGTCTTTTGGTTTGTTCAACACTGCTCACAGCATCTGTAAAGTTTCAATTTCCCACACGAAAGTGTTCCTAAGATATTGCTGATATGCCCTTTTGACAACCTTCATAAGGATGGCAGGTTGTCATCCGTAGAACAGAAATATTCTCTGAAACTTTCACCTTTACATCTTCATAGGTTGTGGATTTTGAACTAGCCAGAAGACACTGTGTATGTGCATTTAGTGCTGCTTTTACTCTTAGGCCTACTGTAACTAATGATACTGATGGCATTAAGTTGAAACTTCTAGGGAACGTTTAGGGGTAGTTAAAACTAAAAAAAAACAACTATATGCATGCAGGTATTAAAAGGGCCTATGAGCAATACAGGGAATATAAGGACATGGGCAGTGATGCTCTATCATAGCTAGTAAAATTCTTGATATTTTAAAGGAGCTGATTTGTTTTAGCAAAATTAAAAGTTTTAGCACCCTCTGAAGAGTCAAAGGGGATTGGAGGGCAATCAGCTCTTCTCTCTAGCTCATAATTTTCCAGGCACTTCTTATCAAAATTTTAAAACGGCCATTTTGTTCAGCGTAGCTGAACGGTATAGTTACTATATCTCTAGGGCTATTAGGTTTGTCAACCCCCCACATTTATGTAATTTGCCCTTTATACTTAAAAACTAGATGTTGCTTTAAAATTAAATCAAAATGCACAGTTTTGAATGCTGTTTGTTCTTTGTATTTGCTGGTTACCTATAAGACATCTCAACAATATACCAAGAACGACTGATGGTATTAAGCTCAAACTTTCGGGGCTACTTCTATTACTATTTCTGCTCTTTTAAAATTTTGCTAAATCAAGAGATTTTAAGTGTATCCAGGCTGTGAAAGAGGGTAGATATAATTTTTTGGGGATGGTATTAAGTTTTATCTATCAGGTCAACTAAGGATGTATTTGACTAAATTAAGCGCCACTTTTTCGTCATGATTTTCTGAAGGGCTTAGGTTCTTTTAAATTGCTGAAAAAGCTTTTCCAGCATACAAATAGCAAGCCAAACTATAAATTCTTAAAAAATGGAAAAATTAAAACCGTCATTTTTATTTTCTCTGAAAAGACTAATAAGACTTTTTGTGCAAAAATGCACAAAAATAAAATCAAAACCAAGCATACAACTACCGCAAATCAGCATCAATAAATAAATGAAACCCGAAACCAACAGAAATTATAGTAAATAACTTAGTCAAACACAAAACGAGCAGAAATTAACATGAGTAGGGTTCAAAACCCTTTTGCTTTCTAAAAGCAATAATATAATTTTCACTTTACTGAAAAAATTCAAATGAATGTGAATTGCTAGTTTATTATACATATCCTGATTTTTATTCCTTAAAATCGTATTTAATCTTTGATTTCTTAAAGTTATAAAATTGAAAATTTTTAAAAGATTTGTTTTCACTAAAGTGCAAATTATATACTTTCTTTTAGAAATCTTCAGCGCTATAAGAAAAATTGAGAAGAAATCATGTGTACGTTTTCTGAACGAAAATGTGAACGGAACAAACCGGATTTAAAAAAAAAAACAAAAAAACAACAACTCGGAAATAAAAAAAAATAATAAAATCGAAATTGGAAGAATAAGAAAACCTAAAAGCTAAATAACGAAGAGAACCATCAAAAATAACAAACATATAAAATTGGCTGGACTAAAAAGCCAATATGCTAATTTCAAAATTGATTCATACATCAATAACAACGATTATCAAAAAAAAAAAAAAAAAAAAAAAAAAAAAAAAAAAAAAAAAAAAAAAAAAAAAAATGCTGCTTTCACAGTACTGGATCAATGTCTACATTGATAAAAATTCTTTATCCACTTGGTAAGTGAACCCAATTAGCTAGCTCGGGAAATTCTACGTCTGGTTTTGTCTAGTACTAATTAGTTCCTCTTTTTCAGTAGCCTTTTTGATATGAAGGGTTGTCCCTTTGTGAATTTGAAAGTGTCACAGAATTTATTTTAGGAATGATTGAACTTCTCGTCTAAGAAGACCAAAATAAGCGTCATTTCTTTTAGAATTACTCTTATCTCTGATTAGAGTCGAACTTCAATTCAAATAAAATGGTATGATGCGAGTTGTTATAAATGTGCTTAGCAAGGGTTGCATCAGACATTTTTAGATGTTTTCCTCTTTTACTTCAGAAAATGTGAATGTGTTTCCTTCTGGCTTTCTCTTATACCGCTGAAAAAGAAAGGCTGTTGTCTTTCCAAATACCTGCTTTATTTCTTCCTGTATTTTCGTTGATCGTGCGAAACCCCTTTTGTATTTTTCTTTTCTTTGGTTTTTATGGCACTTGGTATTAACCAAGTAACATATAGCGATCGCAAATTCTGTAGGTCTGTCGGCCTGTCTGTCCCAGTTTGGCTACTTTAGGCACTTCCAGGTGAGCTAGGACGATGAAATTTGGCAGGCATATCAGGGACCAGACCAGATTAAATTAAAAATAGTCGTTTTCCCGATTTGACTATGTGGGGGGGGGATTAATTCGGAAAAACAGAAAAAATGAAGTATTTTTAACTTACGAACAGGTGATGAGATCTTAATGAAATTTGATATTTGGAAGGGTAATGTGTCTCAGAGTTCTTATTTTAAATTCCGACCAGATCCGGTGACAGTGGGGGGAGTTGCAAGGGGGAACCTAAAATCTTGGAAAACGCTTAGAGTGGAGGGATCGGGATGAAACTTGGTGGGAAAAATAAGCACAATTCCTAGGTACGTGATTGACATAACTGGAACGGATTTGCTCTCTTCGGGGGAGTTTGGGGGGGAGAGTTAATTCTGAAAAATTAGAAAAAAGGAGGTATTTTTAACTTACCAAGGAGTGATTGGATCTTAATGAAATTTGATGTTTGGAAGTATATCGGGTCTCAGAGCTTTTATTTTAAATCCCGACCAGATCTGATGACATTGGGGGAGTTGATGGGGAGGAGCCTAAAATCTTGAAAAACGCTTAGAGTGGAGGGATCGGGATAAAACTTGGTGGGAAAAATAACAAAAAGTCCTAGATACGTGATTGAAATAACCGGAACGAATCTGCCCTGTTTGGAGGAGTTGGGGGGGGGGGGGGGGTAATTCTGAAAAATTAGAAAAATTGAGGTATTTTTAACTTACGAAAGAGTGATCGGATCTTAATGAAATTTGAAGTTTATAAGGATATCGTGTCACAGAGCTCTTATTTTAAGGCCCGACTAGATCCGGTGACATTGAGGGGAATGGAGGGGGGAACCTAAAATCTTGGAAACCGCTTAGAGTGGAGGGATCGGGATGAAACTTGGTGGGAAAAATAAGCACAAGTCCTAGATATGTGATTGACATAACCGAAATGTATCCGCTCTCTTCAGGGGAGTGGAGGTGGGGGGAGGGTTAATTCTGTAAAATTAGAAAATGAGGTATTTTTAACTTACGAAGGAGTGATCGGATCTTAATGAAATTTGATGTTTGGAAGGATATCGTGTCTTGGAGCTCTTATTTTAAATCCCTACTGGATCTGGTAACATTGGCGGGGGAGTTGGGGAGGACCTAAAATCTTGGAAAACGCTTAGAGTGGAGGGATCGGAATGAAACTTGATGGGAAAAATAATTATAAGTCCTAGATACGTGATTGACATAACCGGAATGGATCCGCTCTCTTTGGGAGAGTTGGGGGGGGGTTAATTCTGAAAACTAGAAAAATGAGGTATTTTTAACTTACGAAGGAGTGAGTGGATCTTAATGAAATTTTATATTTGGAAGTATATCATTTCGCAGAGCTCTTCTTTTAAATCCCGACCTGATTAGGTAAAGGGGAAGTTGGGGGGGGACCTAAAATCTTGGAAAACGCTTAGAGTGAAGGGATCGGGATGAAACTTGGTAGGAAAAAAAAAAGCACAAGTCCTAGATACGGGAGTGACATAACCAGAATGGATCTGCTCTCTTTGGGGGAGTATGGGGGAGGGTTAATTATAAAAAAATAGAAAAAATGAGGTATTTTTAACTTACGAAAGAGTGATCGTATCTCAATGAAATTTCATATTTAGAAGGACCTAACTCAGTTCTCTTATTTTAAATCCCGATCGGATCCAGTGTCATTAGGGGGGGGGGTCTTGGAAAACGCTTAAAGTGGAGAGATCAGGATGAAACTTGATGGAAAGAATAAGCACAAGTCTAAGATAGGTGACTGACATGACCGGGCCAGATCTACTCTCTTTGGTGGAGTTGGGGGGGGGGGAGTAATTTGGAAAAATTAGAAAAAATGAGGTATTTGTAACTTACGAACGGGTGATCAGATCTTAATGAAATTTGATATCTAGAAGGATCTTGTGCTTTAGAGCTCTTATTTTAAATCCCGACAAGATCCGGTGACATTGATGGGAGTTGGAGGGGGAAATCGGAATTCTTTGAAAATGTGAAAAACGAGGTGTCTTACGAATGGGTGACCGGATCTTAATGAATTTTGATATTTAGAAGAACCCCGTGACTCAGAGCTCTTATTTTAAATCCCGACCGGCATTAAGCCTCTGATTTTCCTTTTAAGGCAATCTATTGATTCTTAGAATTTTGCTAGAGCTCATAACATATAATTTCTTGGCTCTTGGTCTCTTTTCCGACCTCGTCACAAGTGCCATATGAGCTCTTAGCTCTTGTTTATTCTTAAATGAATAATACTTCGATTTATTTTAGAAATATCGTTTAAGAATTAGAGAAATGGCTCTAGATTTATTCCTAACCGTGTGCGAAGTAATATGCGGAGCTGTTTTCACCAACAAATCATTAGTTAAACTTTTACGTGAAAATATACTACTGCCATTTTCTCAAGCGTTGGTAATGGCTTTGCAAGCCAACGATGGCCCTGCTCTGGACAACCATCTTCGTGCAAAGATTTTTCAAGGTAAAATAGGTCACACTTTTTCTTCTTTTCTTGTATACCTTTCTTCTCTTTGAGTTTCAACAACAATTTTTCTCGTTTCCTTGATTGATGCTTTTCATTATTCTACCTTCTCACTTCTTAGTTTTGTTCTACCAACTATTTTTCTTTAAACTATGTTACCCGTTTCTAATTTCCTTGCCTGTTTTAAACATACTGTTACTTTTTAAACATATTAAGGAATACCTTCAACCAGGAATTCTGAATTTAAGGTGAGAGGGGAAGACTAAGTCATAAATTTAGAATATCATTGCTTATTCTGGATTTCCTGAAAATTGCTTAATTGGTTTGTCAAGAGCACTAGTAAAACTGTTTTCAGTCTTCCCTCGTATAAATATACTATATTGTTCGCATCACAACGATGAATAAATCAAAATCAGAATGGTATCTTTTATGAATGCAGGTCCTTTTAATGTTTCAGAAATGGATTTTGATGTCCTTGGACTGTGCTAAAGCACTACTTCTTTGAAACATTTTCCATAATATGCAAATAGTCTTCGTTAATGCAAGAACACTTGAGAAAACCGGTCAGCTAAACGAAACCGGTTTGAAAAAAAGGTAAAAAGTTAAAACCGGGCAGCTAAACGTTTTCTGTTAGAAAAAAGGTAAAAAATAGTGTTTATGGAGGGCAAGCTGCTTTATTTACAGGTATCTGAACTAAAACATAATATAACAATACGCATGCAATATGCTCCCATTGTAGTTGGTCAAGAATAATAGAATAAAAAGGGAAAAAATCTTGCTATGGTTATCCTTATGGGCCGGCGTTCCCCCCACCATCTTCCCAGAAAATACCCCGTGGAAAATACTTCCTGCTGAAAATAACCCCCTCCCCCCAGAAAATATCCCCTCCAGAAATTACCTTCCGCGGAGGATGTAGAAAATGCTGGAACCTAGTAGAAAAAACAACAACAAAAGATGTAAAAAAAATCCATGAAAAAGACATAGGCTATAAGGGCAAGCGTTGTAAGTTATGCCTTGAGAGCATAAAAGGTTTTTTATAGAAGAAAGCGTTGTCATATACAGTTTGGAGGGGACTCATTGGATTGGTAATAAGACATTTTCTAGTCCTCTTTTTAAGAGTCAAAGTGATAAGAGTGTAGCTAGCCCCCCTCCCCCGAAAAGTGCATCCAATGTATATTTCGAAACACTCCTCCTTTTATTCAAAATAGTTTAATGATCATGCAACAAGGCCTTTTGGGTTGATATAAGCCACTAGAGGCTGGGAGTGGGGGCTATAAGCTATGCCCCTTTGGCATCTAAGGTTCTTATGGAAGGAATGGTTGTATAAACTTTTTTTTGCTTTTAACACACCGTTTGTCATCGCTGACCAAGATTGAAATTGTGCACTGTATAGGAAATATCAAAGCCCTTCACATTCATATTCTAGAATTTGAAATCCTGCAAAAGGTGAACCTTAAATTGCATCAACACGTGATTTCCTTTGCAGCTTTTTACTTTAATTCGACTGTCGAATTCTACTGGATTATATAAGATCTGGATTAGTTGTTCATTGCGGCCAAAGGTTACAAGTTGCTTAAAAGTAGACTACAAGTCTATCTATATGAAAAAGATTCAAGTACACTTGTGAGCCCCCCTAGCACTTCAATGTCAACCATTGTTCTGCACCTTAAAGGCCAATTTGTTGAGTTTCCCTACTTGGATTCATCTATCTTCAAGGGGCTGTTCTATGGAGGAACTTTTGTGGTTATTGGTATGACCAGTTGGGAGGAGCAGACGTGACCTTCATGATTTTTTCAAGAAGCGAAGAGGATGTGCGAAAGACACACAAGTTCACCGCTTTTTGGAAAATCAGCCCTATCATAAAATGTAAAAGAGGTACCCATATGAGACTGGATAAAAAAAATATACCTTATTTTTCTGTTGTGCTGATGTAATAATTGAAGAATGCCTACACATAAGCCAAGTTTTAGTCCAATACTATCATCTCAGTAGTGGTTGATTCGGATACCGAAATTTTTCTGATTAACCTTGAAAAGACTCATGGGATACTGACCGTTGCATGCTCAGCAGCTAGACTTGACATTAAAGTGGGAACGGTGTCGCATAGCCGGCCATGAATTTTCATGTTTGCAAAGCCGAGGTTCATTTACGTACTAAAAGAGACTTCCTGACTGAGCGGGTCTTTATGCTGGCAACTCTTCAAGCTTTTTGTCGAAAAGAAAAAAAAACAGTATGAAATTTTATTTCACATTTGACTGAAGTGTTTGTAAGCCAGAAAGACAAATAGAACGTTCCGGATTGCATAAGTGAGCCCTGGCAAGAACAAGGACATGAAATATTCTATCCGTGCTTGCAAAAAACACTAGCCTCCGTTGAATTATTAAATATAAGAAATGGTAATAATTATTTTTGCAGTCAAATAAATAGGAACACCTTAGCATATAAACGTGTTGAATCATCAGCGGGTTCAATCCTCCTGTGCTAAGAAGTAACTTAATCTATTTTCCTCTTTTTCAGTATTGACATCGATTGTTCAGGTTTCGCCTAAAGAAGTTTTGATATCGCTTGAAGAAATAATACATACTGTCATTTTTTTTTTAAATCCATTTTGAATGCAATTGACGCCAAGCTCAGTGAGGAAGACGTAGGAGCATCTAATGACGGTAGCTACCTGTTAATTTCTTCTCTTGGCTTGCAGGAAAAAAAGTTATATGTGTTTCAGACAGTGTTTTGAATAGTTAATAATCGCTGTGTATAAATGGATGAGAGATAACCTTAGCGATTGTTTTAGTTATAATATACCTTTCGCTCTATTTAGGTTGTATTCAAAAATGCCGTTTCATTCTCGTCAATAGAACCACTAGTGTCACAATTTGGGACCGAAAATTCATAAGGACAAGTAAATCAGTCAATAAAGCAATTTTGTTAAACGGGAGTGCAGCTGTCAGGACTATGAAAAGAGGCAATTATAAAACATTCGCGTATCGGTATTGCCAAATAAAAGAATTTATATTTAGCTTGAAAACCCTCTTGAACAATACGAATGTTCAGGTCTAAGAAAGAAGCAATTATAAATATAAACCATTTGTGTTGGAGTATTGCCAAATAAAAGGATTCTCGTTTGGCTTGAAAACTCCCTAGACCCAATACGTAACTTGAATATTCGATTTTTATTTATTTGTAAAAAAAAAATCTTTCTTTTTCGACATATGTTTGCTTTTGACAGCAGAAGAAAATCGCCCATCCTCTTCTTTCTTGGTAAAGAAATCTTAGATTCTGACAAGCACTGAAAATAGAGGTGTAGACATCACACAAGCTGTCCTTAAAGAAAAACAATTGTTCAAATTTGTAGAATAAATAAATCCCTTAATCTATGCTTTCGCTAGATTTGATTAACTCAATAAGACAAACGCTGTTGCCTTTGATTCAAAAATAAATCTACAGCAAAAATTACTTGTTTTGTGCCAAAAAAAGCTTCCGTGATGAGCTATTTAAAAATATCGGGAAAACCAGGCGGTCGATTTACCTTTCTTTGTCAGATATTGTCAAAAAAAATATGCGAACAAAAATCTAGTCGTCCATCATTTGACATTGTTCAGAAAAGTACAGTGTTGGAGCGAACGAAGCTCAAGTAAAACTATTGTCAGTCTAACCTGTATTGGTGCAAAAAAAAAAAAAAATCCAAAGCTGTAACAGAAGTATCTTATAGATATTGTCGATTATAGATTATAGATTATATTATAGATTACTAGCTGTTGGGGTGGCGCTTCGCGCCACCCCAACACCTAGTTGGTGGGGGCGCTTCGCGCCCCCCCCCAAGCCCCCCCGCGCGCGTAAGTCGTTACGCGCCATATTAGTTACGCGCCATTGTAGTTGTGTCCCTATGTCCCACCTGTGAATATAGATATATATATATATATATATATATATATATATATATATATATATATATATATATATATATATATATATATATATATATATATATATATATATATATATGTTTTTAACTACGTAAAACTTGCGAATATACAACATTCTTTGCTGTCCCATTGTCTGTGCATATAAATAGATTTTCAGGTTTACCGACTCTTGAACATGCAACATATAATGGTCAATGGGAAAACAATCCGTATTCAGATCTATACCTCATGATTCTAATGATTGCCCTTGAGCTTTGTTGATGGTGATTGCTAATCGACCATTCCCTGAGTCGCCATCGTCATTTATATATCCCCCTGTGCACCCCGGCGTCCCCTTTGTAGTTATGTCCCTGTGTCCCGGTCGTCATTTATATTCCCTGTGTCCCGGTCGTCATTTGTGTCCCGGTGTTCCAGTCTGTGATTTCTCTTTGAGTGTCCCAGGCGTCATTTATATTCCTTGTGTCCCGGTGTCCCGGTCGTCATTTATATCCCCCTGTGCCCCCCGGCGTCCCCATTGTAGTTGTGTCCCTGTGTCCCCGTCGTCATTTATATTCCCTGTGTCCCGGTCGTCATTTGTATCCCGGTGTCCCGGTCTGTATATACATTCGTTTTTTAGTTTTGTTTTTCTCCTTTATTTTTTTCCTTTTTTCTTTTTTTTCTTTTTTAGTTTATTTAGATTTTTAGATTTTTTAGTTTTTTTATTAGTTTTTAGTTTTTTTGTAGTTTTTACCATTTTTTTAGTTTTTTTAGTTTTTTTTTTTTACTTATGTCCTGGTCGTCATTATATATATTTATTCATATTTTTTTAGTTTTCTTTTTCTCTTTTATTTTTCAGTTTTTTCCTTTTTTTTAGTTTTTTTCTTTTTTAGTTTTTAGTTTTTTTTAGTTTTTTACCTTTTTTTAGTTTTTTTTTAGTTTTTTTAGTTTTTTAGCTTTTTTATTTTTTTATTAGTTTTTATTTTTTTTGTAGTTTTTGCCTTTTTTTATTTTTTTCAGTTTTTTTTTAGTTATTAGATTTTTACCTTTTTTTAGTTTTTTTTAGTTTTTCAGCTTTTTTGGTTTTTTTTTCTTTTTAGTTTTTTTTGTAGTTTTTACCTTTTTTAGTTTTTTTCTTCTTTTGTATTAGTGTGAAATAATTCAGACGTCATATGCGGACAAACATGACGTCACCTGATCCACAGATCCACACACAGACAACTTATTTTTATATATATAGATATATATTTAACTACGTAAAACTTGCGAATATACAACATTCTTCGCTGTCCTATTGTCTGTCCATATAAATAGATTGTCAGGTTTACCAACTCTTGAACATGCAACATAATAATTGTCCATGGGAAAACAATTCGTATTCATATCTATACCGCATTTTTCTAACGATTGCCCTTGAGCTTTGTTGATGGTGATTGCTAATCGAACATTCCCTGTGTCCCCGTCGTCATCTATATATCCCCCTGTGCCCCCGGCGTCCCCGTTGGAGTTGTATCCCTGTGTCCAGGTCGTCATTTATATTCCCTGTGTCCCGGTCGTCATTTGTGTCCCGGTATCCCAGTCTGTAATTTCTCTTAGAGTGTCCTGGTCGTCATTTATATAGATATATAGATACAGTTTCATTTCAGTTTTTTTTTCTTTTATAGTTTTTTCTTTTCTTATTTTTTTCTTTTTTAGTTTTTCTTTTTTAAGTTTCTTCTTTTTATTGATAATAAACCTCAAAATTTTGGGTATCTGTTTTAAGGTTTTCGAATTACCTTAATCTTTTCTCAAAATATATTGAAACATTTGTGGAATTCCCAGTTTTTTTAGTTTTTTCTTTTTTTTTAGCTGTTTAGGTTTTTTTTAGTTTTTTTTTCTTTTTAGTTTTTTACCTTTTTATTTTTTTTACATTTTTCCTTTTTAAGTTTTTTTCTTTTTTTAATTTTTTATTTAGTTTTTTTTTTAGTTTTTTCTTTTTAGTTTTGTTTTTAGTTTTTTACCATTTTTGTTTTTTCGAATTACTTTAACCTATTGTCAAAATATTTCGAAATATTTATGCAATTTCCAGTTTTTACATTCTAGTTTGTTTTCTTTTATATATATAGAAGATATAATCTGGCGTAATGGACAGACAACTTATTTTTATATATATTGTCAAAATATATTGAAATATTTGTGCAATTCCCAGTTTGTTTAGTTTTTTCTTTTTTTTTAGTTTTTTAGCTTTTTTAGTTTTTTTTAGTTTTTTATCTTTTTTATTTTTTTATGTTTTTTCTTTTTGGATTTTTTTTAGTTTTTTACCTTTTTTTAGTTTTTTTAGTTTTTTTAGTTTTTTAGCTTTTTTACTTTTTTTATTAGTTTTTAGTTTTTTTTTGTAGTTTTTGCCTTTTTTTAGTTTTTTCAGTTTTTTTTTTTAGTTTTTTATTGGTTTTTACCTTTATTTTAGCTTATTTTTCAGTTTTTTCCTTTTTTTTTAGTTTTTTTTAGTTTTTAGTTTTTTTAGTTTTTTACCTTTTTTTAGTTTTTTTAGTTTTTTTAGTTTTTTAGCTTTTTTATTTTTTTTATTAGTTTTTAGTTTTTTTTGTAGTTTTTGCCTTTTTTTAGTTTTTTTAGTTTTTTAGCTTTTTTATTAGTTTTTAGTTTTTTTTGTAGTTTTTGCCTTTTTTTAGTTTTTTTAGTTTTTTAGCTTTTTTATTTTTTTTATTAGTTTTTAGTTTTTTTTGTAGTTTTTGCCTTTTTTTAGTTTTTTCAGTTTTGACGTCACCTGATCCAGTTTTTTCAGGTGACGTCACCTGATCCATCCACAGATCCACAGACAACTTATTTTTATATAGATAGATAGATAGATAGATTATAGATTATATTATAGATAGATATAACTCAATAAGACAAACGCTATTGCCTCAGATTCAAAAATAAATCTACAGCAAAAATTACTTATTTTGTGCCAAAAAAAGCTTCCAAATCTGTGATGAGCTATTTAAAAATATCGGGAAAACCAGGCGGTCGATTTACCTTTCTTTGTTAGATATTGTCAAAAAAATATGCGAACAAACATCTAGTCGTCCATCATTTGACATTGTTAAGAAAAGTACAGTGTTGGAGCGAACGAAGCTCAAGTAATACTCAATGTCATTCAACTGAAAGTAAGGAGCGAAATTAAAAGTTAAAACGAACAGAAATTACTCCGTATATGAAGGGGACTATTCTCTCCTCAGCACCCCACTCTTTACGCTAAAGTTTTTTTATTGTTTTGAAAAGTAGAGTCGTAAGAAAGTGTCAAACTTTAGCGTAAAGAGTGGGGCTTTGAGGAGGGAACAGCACCTTTCATTTACGGAGTAATTCTGTTCGTTTTAAGTTTTTATGTCGCTCCTTACTTTCATTTGAAAAAACGTGTTTTTTATTTTATCATAATAAAAATTTATTTCTGCTTGTATTAGGTTTTTCACATGTCCCTTTATTTATCTTTTACTTCTTTTTCCGAAAATGTTTTGTTGAATTAATTATTTGGAAAAGGGGATAAACTTTTTTTGAATTCATGCAACACAACTGTAAAAGTATACGAAAAAAAAATCAATTCAAAGCACTGAAACATTTGTGCTTTAATATGTCTTTCAGTGTAATTCTTTCATCTGGATCCTCGTTCAAACACTTACTTAGCAGGTCTTTTACTTGTATCGAAAAAGTGGGCGTTATGTTCTTTATAATACTTCTAACGCATTTTATAACTAACGGTTCTAACGCTTTTTTACAACTAACCGCGTATGGTGATCTGTGTTTTGCGAAGATATTTTTCCCAGTGAGAAGGCCAGCCAAAACCAATCCCAAGGACCAAACCGCCACAGCCTCAGGTTTGTATATTTTTTCAAGTAAAGACTCAGGCGGTAAATAAAGTGTCGTGGCAACAAGATTCTCTTGAGCCCTGTCAATATGTGTGGCACTTCCAAAATCAATTAATTTTATTGTTGCTTCGGGTGTAATAATAATGTTTTCTGGCTTTATGTCTCTGTGGATAATTTTACAATTAAACAGTCCTAGGACACAATTACAAATTTTTCTGAAGATGAAAAGTGCCTCTTTCTCGCTAAGTCCCTGTTGACACTTAATAAAACTATTTAGGTCCAACGAGTTTTCAAAAAATTCCGTGACAAGCCAAAATTCATCACCCATTTCAAAGAAGTCGATAATTTGAACGAAACCATCTAGATCTAGGCCTTTGATTTTCATCAGTATCTCAATTTCCATAGGAACCACCTTTCCCTTTTTGTTCACAGTGTAATCGTATATTTTGCGTTTCTTTATTTTCTTAATGGCTACTTTTCCACCGCCGGATTTATCTGCCCCAAGATAGACTTCCCCAAACGCTCCACTTCCGAGCTCCTGGTCAGTAATAGAAAAGCGACTATCAAATCGATGTTTTTCTTTTATGATGAGGGAGCAGATTTCGTCTAAATCCATGCCACTTTACTAATGCCACTTGCTAAGAAAAATGTAGCTTTACAATATTTTGATACATTTCCTTCATATTGATTATAACACTTATCTTCTCTTTAGCATCATAATCACAAGTCAAGTAAATAATAATTCTATGCGACATTTAAAACTTCCAAAACACTGTTAGATTTTCCGTATTAACTTCACAATAATTATGCACCAATTTTCTTTTTCTTTTTTTTAAGTTAAGTGTGAGTAAGCTAAATCTGTTTTCGGTACACTTATCTTGATATCCCCATGATATCATGATATGACCAGGGTCTGTTATAACACTTGTGTCACGCATCGAGAGAAGATATCTCCAATAATACTACAGGTGACACATCGCTCTTTACTTATTCGATAGTTTTGCGTTGAATTGACAATGAATGATTCTAGATTAAAAACGAAAAAAGATTATGAGCCTCTGAAATATATCAAATACTGCAGAGCAAATCTATCTTTATTTATAATTGGTGGTTTTGATTTTCGTGTATATATTGAATTGTTTGTACTGGAAACGTGATAACATGACATAAACATTACGTGTAAGAAGCGCGCAAGGACCAATTGGACTAACAACTAATTCTTTTGTTGTATTAATAGTTGTCAAATTTTCTTTTTTAGTTTTGGTTACTGTTGGTCACCCCTTACTTACAGTTTGTTACCACGAACTTTTTAAAAAAGGAACATGCAAAATCGTATCTAAAAACACGCGTAGAGAATCATGGGAAAGGTAGTAAGTAAATCGGAGAAAATCTTATAACAATGACGTCATTGTTTGACCCATGAAAGAATAAGACAAAGTTCAAAATACTAATGGTGATGACGTCATTGGTCGCTTCTTAAGAACAGAATCAAGTTTCGAGACGCTTTGCTGCAAGGAAGTTATTAATTGATATTTGTAGAAGTAGAGGCTAAGTCCTTACTATAATAAAACTCTTTGTAAGCGCACACTCCGTATAGAATCCAGAAGGCTTGAAGCTTGTTCGATTGCAAGAGAAAAATATTGAGCAAAAGAGGTGAAAAATAAGTTTTAAACTTCATTAGTTGCTTAGAAATTCTTTCCTGTATAAACTGAAGTGTCAGGACACAATCAGAAAACAAAACCTTATCTTCTGTTTAAAATAATCTTCTATTCAGAGTAAGTTCCAGATTGCTAGATCTATGGCCAAAGTCAGTAAACCTATAAAAAAGCCGCACTTATTCTGTATCTGAAAGCGAGCCACCGTAAAAAAATATAAGGTGCTGACAAAGAAAAAATCATACTTATTTACTCCCAAAAAATAAGAATTCAATGAGACTCAAGGTTTGAACTTGAGGCTCACGAGTCCAGTTATCTAAAACTGGTGATTCTAGCCCCACTTTGTTAGGGCTCATGGTTGAAACTACCAAGACTGACATGTTACACGAATGAGACTGATGGACCACGTTCGCCCAACTGCGAGTTCAGTTTATCCTCTTCCAAAAATTGTCCAGTCTCCTTGTGCTCCACCAGAGAAACTATTTGAGGAAGGGCTATAGAAGCAAAATCTTCACGAAGAGCCAGAGAAGCAACACGCTCGTTGTGGAACAGAGGAACCATACTCATATGAATAAAAGTCATCAACTATTTGTTAAAAAGGGGAATATGTCACTAAACTGAGGCAAAATGTTTTCTGTTCCACACCGGCGGCCATCAAGGCTTGGGAACATGTCGAGGGAGGGGAGAGGGCTAGACAGCCATCCCAATATCCCTGTTATGATTATTTCCCTTGACGCAGAGTCTTTTGCTTGGTCTTTAGAATTTTAGCAATTTTAGATTTTATTTTAATTTTAATTAAAGATTTATTTTTTAATAAGATAATTTTAGATAAGATTAGATAATAAGATAAAGATAATTTTAGATTTTAGTATTTTAGATTCGTGGTTAGTAACCTAATGACTTTGTATAGTTCGTGATGAGTTGTCATTTATAGGGAAGCCTTTAGTAACTCCAACAGGTTATTTTTTTTTTAAATTAAGCCGTAGTGGTCTACCATTGTTTGGTTCTTAACTGGTAAAACATTAATTATTTTGCAAAGATGATACAAAACTACTTCAAATATAATGACATGATGAAACATAAATTGCTCATTTTTCTACAAATAAGGTTTCATGTATTTCACTACTAGACAACAAAACATTTGTTAATAGCAGCAGGGATTCAAGGCCTATAATTTTTGCTTTGATATACTACCAAGATTCAACATTTTTTGCTTTGTCATTTGGAAGCCATAGCTTTCTTTACGCTAAAACCTGTCCATTTATGCTGCTACTTAATATATACACAAAAATTGTTTTCTATCAGATATTAGACACAATCACTTATGGTTACTTTCGGCGTCAAGAGATTTTCATTCCATTTTCATACCAGCCAGAAACCACAACAAGCCTAGCACACTGCGAGTGTTTTCTGGTTTCATTTTTCTGGGTTCGTTTGATTGGGTTGGTTTTATTTTTGAAGTTGTTACTGTTATTTTATACTAATACTTGTTACTGTTATTTTATACTAATACTTGTTACTGTTACTGTTATATACTGTTACTGTTGTTACTGTTACATAGTTGTTATGTTACTGTAATAGTTGTTACTGTTATTTGGGGTCGGTTTTATTATTTAAGTTGTTACTGTTATACTCTAGAGCAGGGGTGACCTACCCCCGGCCCGCATGCGGTACGCCGTAACCAGAAACCGAACTGAGCAATGTAGAGAAAAAATCCAAAACAATCTTTTTTTTGTATTTATAGTCGATTGGAGATATACATAATATATGCAAAGTACAATGATATGCACGCAAGGGAGACGAGGACTTTTTAGGCCAAATCACAATCAGAAACTTCAAGGCCTTTTAATGATTTTACGTTTTTTTTTTGTGCTCAGCACTCACTTTTTGGGCCAAAAATATCATTGTTACGAAATTAATTTAAGATAACACCCTTTTTCTTACGAAAAATAAACAGCAAAGTCGAGAATTAAAACGAACAAAAATTATTGCTTTGTGGATTACACAAGATATATCACCTTTTAGTATTTTATAAACTAGTGCTTTAATGAATACACAAAACCAAAACCCCCAAAAACAGGATATTCTTTTGGAGGCAGAAGAACTCCATGAGTAACCTTCAGGAAATAAAAGACTAATCGATAATTCCCTCAATTGTCTTTCATTGACCGTTATACAGAAAACTCTTAGCATATAATGATAATTCTCTAAAAACTTAAGAAGCTCAGTTTTCAGTAAAGCGCTATATTTTAGAAATCTACGGAAATTGGAGAGTGTCACGAGTCAGTTTATTTGAGTTAGTTTTGCATATACATCTTGCATAATCTGCAAAGCGATAATTTCTATTCGTTCTAAGTTTTTGCTTAGCTCTTTACTTCCACGCGGATTTTTTTTTAAATTAATTTTTCCTCGTTTTTCCAATTGCACACAATAAACCTCACACAAAGGTCTTTGTTTTAATTTAGGTGATAAAACTGAGGAATCCAATGTGATTTTTGTTTAAATAGGACATTAGTTGTAGCTTTTACTTCCTACCTCCCATAGACTTTCCCACAAGATATGCAACTTTATCAAATAACTAAAAAGTCAAAGGGGTAGGTTGTCAACGTTATCTTTGAGAATTTATACATAATAAATTTAAGTATTTTGATAAAAGTAAAAAACAAACAAATTGCATTTTTTCATAAGGCAGATTTTTCAAAACATGTGTTTTTTAGTTTTTGCTAACTAAGGGGGCTGGGAGGTGGTTTGCAAGAGGAGGAATTGCAAACCTGTTTTCCACCAAGGAGAATTCAATTGTGCCCTAATTTTGCTTCCCAGTTATTCTTCACCAGAAATGGTGAACCCTCTTTCGGCAGAATTCATCTTTTATGTCACAAAATGACAGAACTACCAATTCAATTTAGCATCATCTCAATTGCTATTAGTACAGGAAGACGCTTGATTTTATCAAAACACGGTTTTGATAAAAACCGTGTTTTTATCAAACCGTGAATCGAGTCAGTTTGGTACTTTTAGAAGTACCAAACGAAGTTATTAAACACTGCCCAAGTGCATAACTGGTAATTAGAGTTTAGTTCTCTCGCAAGATTGATACCTTTTTTTGCGGAGCCTTTACCTTTTATTTTTTTTTTCTTTATTATTATTGCGATCTTCACAGTTATGGTTAGTAAAAGATGGGCCAAATTAAAAAAAAAATTATTGTCGAAGGAAATTGAAGGATGAAACGTTTAGAAGTACCAAACGAAGTTATTAAACACTGTCCAAGTAAATAACTGGTAATATTTCAAGTGAACATCACACTCTTCTGACAGGAAAAAAAAACATAATAATAGTAAAAAACAACTTAATAAACACGAAGTAGCGTTGACTTTGATATAGACTTTTCCCGCCCACTTCGTATGAAAGAGATCTCATAGAGAGCAACTTGGTAGGGAGCTTAATTGGTTGAGAATCGTAAATTCGAGTGTCTTTTAAAAAGGCCAAAACTGGTTGGAAGACAACCATCCCTCTCTTATGCAATTTTTGCCCCAGAAACCTCCAATGGCATCGAATAAGCATTTTGTAACAGCTATTTTATTCTGAGTGTTCAAAAGGTCATAAAATTTCCCTTGATGGGGGGCGGGTAACATGCCGGTGCAGCCAAGAGGGCAATGGTTACCAATTATAGAAAAGACGCATTCTTCACAGATATATTTTAATAGAATAGGCGGGCGTGGTGCACTTTGTTACAACCTGCAATTCAACATTTTATTTCTTAAGCAGATAAACTGAAAAAAGTCGGGCTGTACAATTTCCAATTACTGATATATAGATTTTAACAGAAATAATCCAGAGCTTTAAGGAGCAGCTACCCCACATTATATCTTGGTTGGGCCTGGACATGATTTGGAAAACAGTCAGAGATTAAATTTATCAAAAACTAGTTTTTCAACTGAAAGTAAGGAGCAGCTTTGAACCCTTAAATGAACAAAAATCATTCCTTATGAGAGGGGCTGTCTCCTCCTTAACACCTTACTCTTTACTCTAAAGTATGACTTTTTTCTCAATTCTTTAAGAACATTTACTGAAAACAAGGGCCATGATGTAGTATCATCGTCTTTTCCTGTGAAGTGTGGTGTACCTCACGGCTCTGTGCTAGGCCCTTCACTTTATCTAGTTTACGTTGACAGGATGCGCGTTTATCTGCAGGATGCATGCATTACTTCTTTTGCGGATGACAATGTGCTAACAGTATTTGCAAAATCAGTCGATGATTTAATAGTAAAAGCTAATGATGCTCTCAAAAGATTAGAGGTGTTTACAAGCTTAAGTTTGCTGTGCGTGAATGTAAAGAAAACATTTTTATTGACGTTCTGTAGAGTGGGTGATTCTGCTGATGTAAGTAGTAAAGTCCTATTAGGTGAAAAAGACATTTTACAAGTTAAATCACTGCGGTACCTTGACTTTCATATTGATTCTAATCTATCGTGGAACCGTCATAGCGACATTACTTCCGCCAAAATTGCACATGGAGTTGGCATCCTCAGAAGACCGAAGCATATTCTGCCGGAACGTACTGTTCGCACGATATATTTTGCAATAATCTACCCGTATATCATGCGGATTGTTAGTTTGGAGCAGCAACTTTTATGTTAATTACGAGCGTGTGCAAATTGTACAAAATAATGCAGAGTATTTGTTGGGGAATTTTTTTTATTATTTGGGGGGATTGGAGTGAGTTATAGGGCTTGAGGGATGAGCGGGTTAAAGGGGTTGGAGTGGAGGGAGTGGAGGGAGTTGTATTTGGACGAGGGTTGTCACCCTGGGGGTATTTGAGAGAAGGTGATTGTCTTTTTACTTTGTTCTTTTCATTATTATGTTAATTAGTGTAGAATTCTTCAGGGAAAATTTATGTAGTTTTTTTTATTATGATTTTTAATCTAGGAAGTCTAGGAATGTTTATGCAGCTATTCGCTACTCGTTAGCAAAATTTAAATTTTCCCCTAGCGTAGTGATTTATATCTGTAATAGTTTATATTTTGTTTATTATGTAAATAAAAGTCAAAAATAATTTTAAAACGAAGGTTTTTCAAAGGACTAAAAACTTTCACTTAATGAGCGGGGAGTTGAAGAGGTGGCAGTCACCCTTATATACAGAATAATATCAGTTCGTTTTAAATTTTAAAGGGTACTTATGTGTTATACCAAACACAGTCGAGAAGTTTGATGAATGTAAGATCTAATAAAACCGGTTTCATAGTTACAAAGACAAATGATGGGTGACAAATTGCAATGGACTCGTATAATTTAAGCTATATATTTATATATTAGGGGGAGGGGTGGCCTGGGGGTAATTTTAGGTTAGGTTACTTTACCAGCACCCTCCACCCTTTCCCCCTAGATGTGCAACTATATAGCCCAGATTTTATTATTATATGTACTAAGTATTATATTTCCATCATGTTTTGGTATATTTCATTATGATTAACCTAACTTTATTTCTTATTTGACTTTAAAAGGAGCAACCTTTTAAAGTTGCTCCTGACTTTAAGTTGATAAAGTTTTTTATAGTTTTATGAACACGATACTTATGCTTACGCAGAAAAAATACTCAATATTTCAACGCTCTCTTTAGTTTTGTTTTTTTCGAAGTTTCTATCGAAATTTTTCAAAAGGTAATGAAAAAAGTATGTCAATCAAAGTAAAAGTATATAAAAATGAAAGAAGTAAAGCAACAAAAGTTACAAAAAAAATACACAAAACAATAGCCGACTTATGAAAAGTAAAATAGAAACTCCTAGCATTTAGTTTTATAGGGTGATGTTTATGTGTTGGACGGATATTATTGAACATTATCGATATTTGTGAACTTGGTTATCAAGCACAGATATATTTAAGGCTTTTATTTAAGGCATATATTTAAGGCTTTGTAAAGTATTGAAACCAAGATTAGTTAATTCAAATCAAATTCCTAGTGCTGAGCGTTATTGAGAAAGGCAGCAAGGGTTGAACATTCCTGAGTAATACTGATATTTTTAATTTAATTTTGAATACAAAACCGATATATTTGACAGATTTATGCTTTACAACTATAAGAAATTAAAGCTATTTAAAAAGTGTGGAACTAGATAAGTAAAATGACTTCTGGTAAACATAAAAAATAAATAAAATAATAATAAAAACATAATTTGACGGTGTATTTGTATAGTAATTGTCTCCTTTTTAAGGAGACAATCCTATAGACATATAGGATTATATGTTATAATTTAATGTATGACATATAAACATAATTTGACGGTGTATTTGTATAGTAATTGTCTCCTTTTTAAGGAGACAATCCTATAGACATATAGGATTATATGTTATCATTTAATTTATCAAACAGTTCGTGGTAACGAACTGTAGTAAGGAGCGACCCGGCTCAATAGTAATCAGAACTCTAAAAAATGGAATTTTGATATCAATAGCTACATCAAAAGAATTGCATTTTAATGTTGATTTTAAATATATAAGTTTCATCAAGTTTAGTCTTAACCATCAAAAGTAACGAGCCTGAGAAAATTTGCGTTATTTTAGAAAATAGGGGGAAACACCCCCTAAAAGTCATAGAATATTAACGAAAATCACACCATCAGATTCAGCGTATCAGAGAACCCTACTGTAGAAGTTTCAAGCTCCTATCTACAAAAATGTGGAATTTTGTATTTTTTGCCAGAAGGCAGATCACGGATGCGTGTTTATTTGTTTGTTTGTTTGTTTTTTGTTGTTTTTTTTCCCAGGGGTGATCGTATCGACCCAGTTGTCCCAGAATGTTGCGAGAGGGCTCGTTCTAACGGAAATGAAAAGTTCTAGTGTCCTTTTTAAGTGACCAAACAAATTGGAGGGCACCTAGGCCCCCTCCCACGCTAATTATTTTCCCAAAGTCAACTGATCAAAATTCTGAGATAGCCATTTTATTCAGTGTAGTCGAAAAACCTTATAACTGTGTCTTTTTGGACGACTTACTCCCCCACAGTCCCCGTGGGAAGGGCTACAAGTTACAAACTTTGACCAGTGCTTACATATAGTAATGGTTATTGGGAAGTGTGCAGGCGTTTTCAGTAGGATTTTTTGGTTGGGGGGAGGGGTTGAGAATAGGGGGATAGGCTGGAGGAGCATTCCATCGAGGAATTTGTCATGGTGGAAGAAAATTTCCATGAAGGGAGCGCAGGATTTACTAGCATTATTTAAAAAAAAAATAATGAAAAAAGAAATCTGAAAAAGTTTTTTTCAGCTGGAAGTAAAGAGCAGCATTAAAACTTAAAACGAACAGAAATTATTACCCATATGAGGGGCTCACCTCCTCCTAATACCCCGCTCTTTACGCTAAAGTATTTTTAGTAATTTCAACTATTTATTTTACGGCTTTGGTGATTCAGGGGTCTTTCTTAATGAATTGGGACAAAATTTAAGCTTTAGTGTAAAGAGCGAGGTACTGACGAGGAGGCGAACCCCCACATATATGTAATAAAAACATGAGAATACAAAACTTCTTTACGTTAGCTAATTTATAAGTTACGTATATCTTTTACTAAAAAAAAGATTCGTAAAAAATTAAAAGTTCTAGTTGCCTTTATCTTAATTAACCAAAAAATCGGAGGGCAACTAGGCTTCCTCTCCCGCTCTTTTTTCTCAAAATCATTCGATCAAAATTATGAGAAAGCCATTTAGCAAAAAGAAAAATATGCAAATTTCGTTTTAATTACTGCGGAGAGCCAAAATCAAAACATGCATTGATTGAAAAACGTTCAGAAATTAAATTAAAAAAAACAAGTTTTTTTAACTGAAAGTAAGGAGCAAAATTAAAACTTAAAACGAACAGAAATTACTTCGTATATGAAAGAGGCTGCTTCCTCACCAACGCCCCGCTCTTTACGCTAAAGTTTTTTACTGTTTTAAAAAGAAGAATTGAGAGAAAGAGTCCGACTTTAGCGTCAAGAGCTGGGCGTTGATGAGGAAGCAGCCCCTTTCATATACGAAGTAATTTCTGTTCGTTTTAAGTTTTAATTTTGCTCCTTACTTTCAGTTAAAAAAACTTGTTTTTTTTTTATTTAATGACATATAAACCAAATTTGACGGTGAATTTGTATAGTAATTATCTCCTTTTTAAGGAGACAATCCTATAGACATATAGGAATACATGTTATAATTTAATTTATGACATATAAACATAATTTGACGGTGCATTTGTATAGCAATTGTCTCCTTTTTAAGGAGACAATCCTATAGACATATAGGAATACATGTTATAATTTAATTTATGACATATAAACATAATTTGACGGTGCATTTCTATAGGAATTGTCTCCTTTTTAAGGAGACAATCCTATAGACATATAGAATTATATGTTATAATTTAATTTATGACATATAAACATAATTTGACGGTATATATATATATATATATATATAGATATATATATATATATATATATATATATATATATATATATATATATATATATATATATATATATATATATATATATATATATATATATATATATATATATATATATATATATATATATATATATATATATATATATATATATATATATATATATATATATATATATATATATATATATATATATATATATATATATATATATATATATATATATATATATATATATATATATATATATATATATATATATATATATATATATATATATATTCATTTGTATAGCAATTGTCTCCTTTTTAAGGAGACAATCCTATAGACATATAATTTAATTTATGACATATAAACATAATTTGACGGTGCATTTGTATAGGAATTGTCTCCTTTTTAAGTTGCTTTCTTTCTTTTTTTATAATTATGAAAACTTTCTTATGTAAAAATAATTTGGGATGTTTAACTTCAAACTCGAAACAAATACATCTTTGGAATAAAAAGCTGATGCAGTGTTATCAATATTTAGGTTCTTCTGCTTTCGCTATTGATCGCTATTTACTTACCATTCCTTGCTATAAATTAAATATAAAAAAAAAAGCTTTTCAACTGAAAGTAAGGAGTGACATAAAAAACTTAAAGCGAACAGAAATTACTCTGTGTATGAAAGGGGCTATTCTCTTTCAATTCTACTTTATAAAACACTAAATAACTTTAGCGTAAAGAGCGGACGTTGAGGAGGGAACAGCCCCTTTCATACACGGAGTAATTTATGTTCGTTTTAAGTTTTAATGTTGCTCCTTACTTTCAGTTGAAAAACTTTTTTTTTATTTAATTTCTGAACGTTTTTGAATTAATGCATGTTTGATTTTGGCTCTCCGCAAATGAATAATTAAATCGAAATTTGCGTTTTTTTTTTGTTTTTTTTGCTAAATGGATTTGTCTTAGTTTTGATCAGACGATTTTGAGAAATAAGGGGTGGGGAAGGAGGCTTAGTTGACCTCCATTTTTTCGGTTACTTAAAAAAGCAACTAGAATTTTCAATTTTTAACAAACGTTTTTATTAGTAAAAAATATACGTAACTTACAAATTAACTTATGTAACGAACTTCTATATTCGTATATTTTTATTATGTATATGAGGAGGTTTGCCCCCTCGTTAATACCTCTTTCTTTACAGTAAAGCTTTAATTTTGTCCCAATTCTTTAATATTGACCCCTCAATCACAAAGGCTGTAGAATAAATAGTTGAAATTACTAAAAATACTTTAGCGTGAAGAGCGAGGTATTTAGGAAGAGATGAACCCCCCATATGCGTAATAATATCTGTTCGTTTCAAGTTTCAATGCTGGTCCTTACTTTCAGTGGAAAAAACTTTTTCATATTTATTTTTTCATTGTGTTTTTTTAATAGTGCTAGAATATCCTACGCCCCCTTCCTGCAATTTATCTTCTCCCATGACAAATTCCCCCAAAGGCAGATCCTCCTTCATAGCCCCCTCCCCTCAACCCCCCTCCCCAACCAAAAATCCACCTTAAAACGTCTCTACACTTCCAAATAACCATTACTGTTTGTAAACGCTGGTCAAAGTTTGTAACTTGCAGCCCCTCCCCCGGGGACTGTGGGGGAGTAAGTCCGCCCCAAAGACATAGCTATTATGTTCTTCGACTATGCTGAAAAAAATGGCTATCTCAAAATATTGATCCGTTCACTTTGGGAAAAAATGACCGTTTAAGGGGGCCTAGGTGCCCTCCAATTTTTTTGGTCACTTAAAAAGAGCACTAGAAGTTTTAATTTCCTTTATAATGAGCCCTCCAGCGACATTCTAGGACAACTTGGTCGATACGATGACCCCTGGGGAAAAAGAAAACAAAAAAAAAACAAACACGCACCCGTGATCTGTCTTCTGGCAAGAAATACGAAATTCCACATTTTTGTAGATAGGAGCTTGGAATTTTTGCTATAGGGTTCTCTGATACGCTGAATGCGATGGTGTGATTTTCTACTTCTGACTTTTAGGGTGTGTTTCCCCCTTTTTTCCAAAATTAGGCAAATTTTCTCAGGCTCGTAACTTTTGATGACAAGGACTAAATTTGATGAAACTTATATATTTAAAATCAGCATGAAAATCCAATTCTTTTGATGTATCTTTTAGCATCAAAATTCCGTTTTTAGAGTTTCGTTTACTATTGAGCCGGGTCGCTCCTTACTACAGTTCGTTACCACGAACTGTTAGATTGGTGCAAAAAAAAAAAAAAAAAATCCAAAGCTGTAACAGAAGTATCTTATAGATCTTGTTTTTAACTTTGAATATAGATTTGGTTATGAAGTAACACACGGCAGGGTTTTTCATAAGAAATTAAATGAAGAAAATAGAAAAAATCCAAAGTAACTTCCAAATGTTACCTTTGAAAGGATGTCTGTACTGCCTAATGTTGTAAACACAAATTATAAATCAAACTCTGCCGTCCATTCTAATGGTGTTGCAAGATTAGGTGTGAACATATTAAATCTGGGATACGCTGCAAAAGCAAACTTTTTTTCTTTTTTTTTCTTTTTTTTTACTTTTTTTCATTTTTTTCTCTTTTTTTACTTTTTTTCTTTTTTTCTTTTTTTTCTTTTTTTGTGCTGTTGCATTGGTGATTTCTTTTTTCATTATATTACTCAAGCTTGGATCCAGTGCTGGTGGAAATTTCTTTTTTTAGTTTTCTCCCCGACAGACCTTTACCCTAGTCCAGGTTTTTAACCTGATATTGTTAATCATTGGTGAGATGGCACATATGCAGTTTTTTTTCATATTTATGTATTTACTGACCCATTGACCTTGGCACGATTTTTGGACTTTGACTGCTGGACTTCGATTTGGATGGAGATTCAAACATCAATCTAGAAGAAAAGAACCATGAATACAACTACACTAAAATGAATTTTCATGAAATGAGCCACCTACCATTACACTATAAAAATGCTCGTTGCGGCTCCTATCATTACAATTTAAAAAAAAGGACCAAACTTTACGGCAAAAAAATACCAAAGAAAATCAATATATCTTTCCTGTTCTCGAGTTTAATATATCTTGTTCTCTAGCAGAAAGAGTATTGAACCTATTAAGTGAGTCAATAATAAATAAAATTAAGAGACATCATTTTAATGTTTCAAAAGGTACAAAACAGTTCTAATAAAGCTTTAAATGGCCACAAACAGCATCAATACTACTGATAGAATTAGGTCCTATACCAAGCACAGTTGAAGAACCACGGGCGATTTGAGTCCTTCCATCATCTTTAATTAAAGCAGTCACTAATCCAGCATTCTTCGCTCTTTTATGTAAAGTAAGTAGCTCTGCTTCAGAATCTACTTTTAACGCAATCTTTGGCCTCCCAGACAGCCTCCATTCCACAACTGTATCACGATTACTTTCCTCAGCATTTATGTAACAATCGACGGCTGCATGAGCAACTTGAGCTGCCACCTGCCCCTTCCCCATTCCTAAATCTGTTCTAACTAAAAATACCATCTTAGCTTTTACCATCTTTTCCTTTTCATCTTGCTTCTTTTTGGCTGTTGTGGTATCTTTAATAGCTCTAACCACCTTTTCCTTAGTAGGAGGTTCAGCAGTTTTCTTGGGTTCTTTCTTTGGCTTTCCAATAGCAATTACTTCCTTCCCTTTTTTCTTCTTCTTTTTATCCTTCTTTTTACTTGCTTCTGCTGAGTCCCAACTTCCCAATACATCTATTTTATGATTTTCACACTTCTTTTTTCCTGCATTTTCTAAATCTATTTCTGCTTGCAGCTTCTCAAGTTCTTCTTTCCTTTTTTGTCTCAGGCTGTTTCTCTTTTCCTCTTTTACCTCAGGTGGGGGGGTTTGGAGGGGTATCTCTTTGCCCCCTGTACTTTTCAACTGTTTATGACTTGATTTGCCTGTATTCTTCACACTAGAATGAGAAATGGATTGTCCTCTGGCTCGCGGATTGATTGACACTGTCGGTGAATTAGGTGGTTTTTGGTCTTGAAGAATTGCTTTATTTTCAACATTTGCTAATGAAGGTCTTGAGTCACTTTGGTTTTCTTTATCGTTTATTATTTCTTTAACAGGTGATCTTTTTTCTTCAACATATCCTCCTTTTTCTAATGCTTCGAAAACTTTTGGAAGCTTGGTAAGCCCTTCTTTTTTGGCTTCAGTGGACTCTTTCAAGAAGTCAATAGGAGCAGTTCCAGCTCGATCTTTATCTTCCATTTGACTAAACATTTCTTCACCACTTTGAGAAATAGGTTTTTCTTCTTTCTCAGTAGCATTTTGGGGTTTCTCTTTGCCCTCTTTACTTTTCACCTTATTTTTACTTGATATGCCTTTATTCTTCATACCAGAAATGGAAATTGGAAAGGCTGGTTTGGCCAGAAATTTATATATGAACATTATAAGCTGTATAGATTTTCACTGTATAGAATTCACTCAATTAATGATTGGAGAGCCTGAGGAACCCGATACTTATTGATAAGATTACGTCATAATTGCCACACTGTTTTCATTCTACACAGTGACGTCATTTAAGATATAAAGGGCTGCATGCAGGTTTTAAACTGAGTGACGTCATATTAAAAAATTATATCTAAGTTTTGTAATGACGTCATGTAAAGAGTGAATTGGGCACAATATACTATTATTTTTTTCCAAAGAACTTTGCTACATGAAAAAAATACAATTTAAAGCAAATTAAGGAATGGTAACTTGTTATTTCGACTAATCTTAACTACTACTGCAAAAAGAAGTATGCATACATTTTCCGGTTTAGGGAGGGGTAAATTTTCTGCTAGGAAAATTTTACGCTAGGAGAATTTTCCATGGAGAGGGGAGTTTCCAGGGAGCTAAATTTTTCAGGGAAATTTCACACTAGGGAATTTTCTGAAATTTCTCTCTGATTTTTAAGTATTTGTTTTACTTTCTTTTTGCCGTCTCAATTTTAAATGTCGGAACTTTAAGGGTAATTTTTCGGGGTAAATTTTCAACGGATCAAATTGTCTAGAGGATCTTACCATGGGAAAAGTTTTCCGTGGAGGGGAGAAAGGTTTTCCGGTATGATTTAAAAAGCAATCGGGAGTTACTACGTTTTTTCAACTGAAAGTAAGAAGCAACATTAAAACTTAAAACGAGCAAAAATTATTACATGTATGACGAGGGTTGCCCCCCTCCTCAAAACCTCGTTCTTTACGCTTAAGTTTGACTTTTTGTACCGACTCCTTAAGAACGACTTCTGAAACACAAGGATCGTTTAATTAGAACAATAAGAAGCAATTTCCAAAGTACTAAAAGGTATTAGCGTGAAGAGTGAGGTACTAAGGAGGGACAGCCTCTCATTTATGTAATTATTTCCTCTTGTTTTAAGTTTTAATGTTGCTCCTTACTTTCAGTTGAAAAAAACAGACGAGTGAGTCTGTCTGACTCACTCGTCAGACAGACAACTTATTTTATATATATAGATTCATTTGTAGTTTCAGTTCGTGTCATTTGTATCCAGTAATATGCTGACCAATGAATTCTCATATGCCGAGGGGAGAGTTGGCATCTTAAGCTATAAAATTGTTTAAACCTCGTGCTTTGAATTCTCTATAAGAAAATTGAGCCAATTGAATGGAAGGAATATTCAGATGATTATGCATTTGATAGAAGACATGGATGAAGAAATAGAAAGATGAATGGATAGAAAGAATACAGTAGGAAGTATGCAGCGTGAGTGCTGAGGGGGGTGAAAACCGGGTTTTTATCCAGGATTTTTTAGGGGGAGGGGGTTTTACTAAAATATTTTTCGGGGGAGGAGGGGGGTACAGAAGACTTTAAAAAACATATCAAAAATGTGTTTGTATTCATTTTGTTTCATTTTTACGAGTCGGACAAATGTTTTTTTCTTGAGGCGGTGGGGGCTAAAACACCCTACCCCCTCCCTGGATACGGTCTTGGAGAAAACACCCTTATTATTGTCGATTGTAGTTTCTTTTTTCAATTAAAAGTTTATTTTGGAAAGTAGATACACCAAATGAGCTTTTTTCCTCGTAGTATTGTTCTGAAAAAGTTAAACTTTGATTCATATAGTCACATTTGAGGTACTGTAGGTTGGTTTGAGGTCGGTTGCTTACAACTAGACAAGCCCCGGATACAAAGCTGTATACAGGAGATGGACTAAAGAGTTTGAACCCCTCCACTAGCCTCCCCCCCCGAAATGTTTTTCTGACTCGTAAAAAAATAATGAAATGCATTGAAACCCATTCCTGATGCCTTTTTTTTATTTTTCTGTACCCCCCTCCCCCTTCTGGAAAAATACCCCCTCCCCCAAAAAACAAAATCCTGGATACGACCCAGAATAGATATGAAGGTATATACCAAACAGATATAAAATATAGAAAAAAAATTAGATGAAATTAAAGAGCGACATTAAAACTTAAAACAAACAGAGTTTTTTCATGAGGAGGGCTTTCCGCTCTTTGACCCTCCACTCTTTATGCTAAAGTTTAACTTTTTACCCCATATGCTTTAAGAACGACTGCTCAAGGACAAGGGCAATTGAAGTGGGATAAAATGTTCTTTTCTCAATATTTCAACGGTTGAAGAGCTCACTGATGTGCAATTGATTTGCACTATAATATTCTCAATTCATATGTTTTAAAAGTGTATAGATAAATAAAACACCCAACATTTGTATTTATTGCACAAAAAATGCTTTCAGCATAACACCAAAGAGTGTGGGCAACGTATAGGAATAGGACTGGCACTAATGTCGACAAAAAAACTATTAACGCCATCAAGTGTTTGGTGACGCTTGGTCATTTGTTCCAGTGTAATGGTAAGAATAATTAGTGTAATTGGTAAGATTAGGGTAGTAACAAATGTGTAATCTCAGTTCCTGACAAATAAACAAAACAAAAACACTACAAAACTTGAAAAAATACCAGGTTCGCCGAATGATAAATGGTGTTATATTTTTTTGTCGACACTAGCCCCAGTTACCACTCTTATAAGTTACCCATACTTTCTGCATAGGACATTAAAACTTCAGTGCAAAGAGCGGGAGTTAAGGAAGAGGGTGGTCCCCGTAAGCATGACTTATTTCTGTTTGTTTGAGCTGTGATGTTCATGTTCGTTAAAGAAGTAATAGAACAGCTTATTGGTGTTAACTTTGCTTTAAACCAGTAGAAGTTTCAGTTCAAATTCTTCAAAGGGGTAAATCGTCATTTGCAACTACTCAGCAACTATAATCATTGCCTTTTTAAATGTTTTAGCATAGAAATAAAAAACTTTAGTATAAAGACCCATGGGTAAAAGAAAGGCATCCCCTTTGACATATAACATAGTTTCTGTTCGTTTTAAACTTTTATGTAACTCCGTAATTCCTTCTTAAAAAGTCTGTTTTAAGAAAGGAAAGGACTGCGAAGGTTTTTCACCAAAACTTCATCTTTTTACGGCTATAAACCCTTGATCCCTTCCTTCTTTTTTAAATGTTTTAGCATAGAACTAAAAAACTTCAGTGTAAAGACCCATGGGTAAAAGAAAGGCATCCCCTTTGACATATAACATAGTTTTCGTTCGTTTTAAATTTTATGTAACTCCGTAATTCCTTCTTAAAAAAAAGTCTGTTTTAACAAGAGAAAGGACTATGTAGGTTTTTCACCAAAACTTCATCCCTTTACGGCTATATTTCCTTGACTAAAGCTGCGTGAATCTTTGGCACCACAGAAAAAAAGAGATTTACCAGGAACAGAAAAGGAAAAAAGAGGAAAAAGGGAAATTCAAAATTAAAACTGGAAAAAAAAACTAAAAGAAAGAGGATAAGTATAAGCAAACACTACACGGAGCTATCAGAAAATTTCTAAGGGATAGCCTGGCTGAAGGATAATTTGAAGTACAATAAAAACAAATGTAAGGGCTTTAACAATAAAAGTTAGACATAAACTCTATTTTCTCTTCGTAGCTAAAATACATCTTATTTGATATTTCTTCAAATTTTGATCTTGATCTTTTTCCTTATTAGTCTTCCCAAATTTTTCAGCAAGTCTCAAAAAATATATTTGCTAACATAGAGAACTTTTTATCGAGTGTCAAAACTGCTTATGATAATTCTAACTCGCATGTATACTTAGCTAGACACGTGTCAAGGCATGAACCTATTAGAGTGTGCTTCCTCTTTCATAACCAGCTCCGAGTGTTCGGAGTTTTCTCTAGAACCTTTTTACTGAATGGAGGTCGGATGGAGACTAATTTCCATCCCTGCCAAAACCTGGGTTTTAAATTCTATGCACCGTATATTTTTAACTGCACTGTCTATTTTTGACACAGCAAAATCGCTATGTACCCTTTTGTGTCCTGTTTCGTAGAAAGAAATGAGATTTTTCACTTAATCAGAGCTTTTGCAATTACGAAAAGAAAATAAATACTAAATGATCAAAAACGAATAGAAAAACTTGAAAGAACCCTTTCATCAGTTTTTTTTATTTTTTTATTTTTATTTGGGGGGAGATTGGAGTGGGTTACAGGGCTAGAGGGGATTGGGTTGAAAGATCTCATGTAGAGGGAGTTGTATTTGGATGAGGGTTGTTACCCTGGGGATGTTTGAGCGAAGGTGATTGTTTGTTTTCTTTTTTCCTTTCATTATTATTTTCATTAGTGTAGGATGCTTCTAAGAACATTTATGTAGGTTTTTTATTATTATTTTAATTTAGAATGTCTTTAGGAATGTTAATGTAGAGAATCACAACACGTTAGCAAAATTTGAATTTTTCCCTAGCGTAGTGATTTGTATATGTAATAGTTTATGTTTTTGTTTATTATGTAAATAACAGTCAAAGTGAGCTCTACCACTAGGTAACTCATAATTTTAGGCGAGACAGATTGAAAATACATTCAGTCTTATTAAAATTTGCTTTTGAGCCAATCTCTAATGATCAGCACTAATGGGTATCCCAGCGAAAATCGCCTCCCAAGGCCTCATGGTTGACGGCGCAACGCGTGCAGGCTTCTCCACATTGTAGTAAGGCCTAGTTCCTAATCCATTAGGCATAGTTTTAGTCAAACTTACACAATTAATTTTATTGGTAAGTTTTACAACATTATCTCAATTGAAAGAGAGAAGAAATGCATATAGCCAAAACTTTCACTAAATTCGATTTACTTATCATAGGGATGTTCATTCATTAGATTCAATTCACTAGTCATAGCAAGGTCGTATATGATGCGTTCATGACTCTGTTATCATAGGTGTTTATCGTAATGCAAAATTACTTTTTTCTTTTCTTTGTGATGCTTTTATTTCGTTTTTCTTTTCTTCCATTATTCCTTTGTTTACTTTACGACAGGTTTTTCAATAAATAATTCAATAATAATAGCCTTTTTCACTTCTACTCAGTGTTCTGTCTGATAGTCTGTCCCGACGCATGGGGAAACACTCAATACCGATCGACATCATAGGAAAACTGATCGGTTTCTCGCATAATACCGATCAGTTATGTGGCTAGGAATTTTAAGTTTCCCATTGATACCGATCAGATTTTCGCATAATACCGATCAGTTTTGGTGCTAGGTATTTTTTCTTTTTTTTCAATGATACCGATCGGTTTTTTCGCACAATACCGATCAGTTTTGAGGCTAGGAATTTCTTGAGTTTCCCCGTGATACCGAACAGTTTTTGGCATAATACTGATCAGTTTTGGGGCTAGTAATTTTTTATTTTTAGTTTCCCAATGATACTGATCGATTTTTCACATATTACTGATCAGTTTTTGGGCTAGGATTTTTTTTTGTAGTTTCCCAATGATGCCGATTGTTTTTTCTCATAATACCGATTAGTTTCAGGGCTAGGAATTTTTTAAGTTTCCCAATGTTTTTTCATGCGTAGTCGAGCTGAAATGAGCAAGCATTTCTGAAAGTAGAAAACATGTCAGTTGCTAGGCATGCGAAAATTTTAAGATTTGGTGGTTCTTTTCGAGAACCATGAGTTTTTATCCAAAAAAGTAATGCTTTGAATAAAATTAGTTCGAAAAAGGAAGAAACTTGGCATGAAATACACTTGGCTTGGAAACTTGGCGCTCGCAAGTGACAACTATCTCTGCTTTTTGGGGAAAATTTTCCATCAATCATTCGAACGCTTTCCCCATAATAACCATTGGTTATCCCATACGTCAGAACAGACCATGAATCAGTCAATCTGAATAAACAAGACCGCTCCAGCAGGTGCTGATCTGATCAGCATTTGACTCAAGTTTTTTCGCTTACTACTTTTATCTATAAAAACTAGTAACCTGATCATTATGTCTCCGGCTATGACTGCAGTCAAGACCATTAATCAAAAATGTTCTTTTAATCTAGTATCTCGAGGTTCAGATGTGACTAAGTTCCCAGTATTCCTTTTACACAGAGCTAACTACTACCCAAACAAATGTTTCTTGTAAACTAATTAAATTCTATATTATTTCAAGATAAAGCCAATAATTCGATTTCAGTAAAAGAGAAGATCACGCTAATGGACGAAGTTATCTTTAGATTTGAAAATCCAGCAAAAGAGAAGGTCACGCTAATTGACGGAGTTTTCTTTGGATTTTAATGTACAACAAAAGATAAGGTTGCACTGATTCACAAAATTGTTTTTGGATTTAAAATTCCAGCAAAAGAGAAGGTTGAGCTAATTGACGAAATTGTCTTTGGATTTAAAAGTCCAGTAAAAGAGAAGGTCCCACTAATTAACGAAGCTGTCTTTGGAGTTGTTTTCAAACCGGATCTTGGTTTTCAAAGCGATGGTTTTGCTGTCTTATGGCTTTTTACCTTTTTTTATGATTTTGACCTTTTTTGACTTTCTATATTAAGCAACAAAGCATGACAGATTATTTGAACTAACACTGCACAGATTAGGATGTAGCTTTGAAAGGTGGGGATTCGCGTGATGTAAGTGGTTGGGACTTATTAAAGGAGTTTATAAGTCTAGAGGGAATTTAGCCCAGGAGATACAAAAACACTACGGAGTCTTAAATGTCTTGTGCAACTGACTGATTTATTTCCAGATGCAGTAATTGCATACAAGGTAATTTTGTCAGAAAAAAATAACCATACCAAATGCAGACGAAAGTTGCTCAAGTTATACTACTACTACTACTAATAACTCACTGCAGCACCAAGCCCCCGAGGTCAACACAGCTACGCACGCTCCTCCTCCAGCCTAATCTATTCAAGGTATCCCTCTTTACACCCTCCCAGGAAGTTCCAATTTCCTTTAAATCTTTATTTATGACATCCTCCCAACCCAGACGAGGACGACCTGCTTTCCGTGTAGCCCCAGACGGATGGCCGAAAAGGACAATTTTCGGCGATCTGTCATCTTTCATCCACAAAACGTGGTCTAGCTATCTCAACCCTTCTTTTATTATGTCCCTAGTAAGCGGGATTGAACCACATTTTTCGTACAGTCTACTGTTTGAAATACAATCAGTCAGCCGGGTGCCCAGAACAATCCGTAGGCTTTTCGGAGCGTCCATGCTTCAGGGCCATATTTGACCACTGTCATCACTGTAGCTTCCAATACTCTAATCTTGGTTTGCAGACTTATCTTTCTATTTTTTCAAACTTTTTCATAAGCCTACTCGAGATCATCACTGTATGTGGTTCAATTCAATGGACTGGCAGTTTTATCAACTGAACAAGAAAAAATCAGGAAGAGCATTTTCGTTAATACCTATCCCGAATTTTCCTTTGTTCTACACATTTTGCTCGAGTTTGAATTTCAATAATATAGCGTTCCACAAAACATTGTTTTCTAAGAAAATATAGCTCATTTAGATTTGTGTTTTCGTTATTTGTGAGACACAACCTTGAGATTGACAGCAGTGGCCGGAGCCATTGAGACTAAATTGGATGAGAAAAATGTCACAGGGGAAAGCAAAGAAATCTCAAATATAAACCGATTGGGCAAGCAGGGAAATTTAAGGGAATCATAACATGATAGAATATTTTTGAAGTCCAATTTATTACTATATGTGTGCACGAAAATACTAGTACTAGTACTAGTAACTTCAAGTTAAATCATTGCGCCCCCCTGTTATGATTCCGATCCCCTGAATTTCCCTAATATCACCTATGACGCGTCTCAGTGTGGAAAAATATAAAGGAGAAGTGTATTAATATCTGTCGAGACCTAGCGTCAAATCCCAGCTTGCCTTAACCACATACGCGATTAGCACCAGTACTGCTTGTTCTCTTAGATACCTGTCTCCACAATTGCCACCTCTATTGATCCATGGCTAATTTTGGTAATTATTTTCTCTATTTGCAAGTATGTTTTCGGTAGTGATTTGCATTCAAAAGCTTCTTTACTGTCTAGAGGGCTTGTACGGTAATAACTGTTTCCGACATTTTGCTTGCTGTCTAAAGGCTTTTTCCGGTAGAGATTTGTTTCCAACAATTTCTTTACTCTCTAAAGGGATTTTTTCGGGTAGTGACTTCTTTCCAAATGTTCCTTTACTGTCTGGCGAGCTTTTTTCTTGTTTTTTCCTTGTGTCAAATGCGTCCAACAATTTCGCTGCTGTTTAAAGGGCTTTTTCCTGGTAGTGATTTGTTTGCATCGGTTCCTTTACTGTCTAGCGAATTTTTTTTTTCCTGTTGGAATTTGCGTCCAAAAATTTCGTTACTGTCAGCAGGGCTTTTTCCCAGTAGTGATTTGTTTCCAACAATGTCCTTACTGTCTAAGGGGCATTTTTTCGGTAGGAATTTGTTTCCAACAATTCCTTTACTGTCTAGCAAGGTTTTTTCTTGTATTTTTTTTCTGTCGTGATTTGCGTCCAACAATTTCTTTACTGTGTAAAGAACTTTTTTCCGGTAGTGATCTATTCCCAATGGTTCCTGTACTGTCTAGCATGCTTTTCTCTTGTACTTTTTTTCCTGTTGTGATTTGCGTCCAACAATTTCTTTACTGACTAAAGAGGATTTTTCTGGTAGGAATTTGTTTCAAACAGTTCCTTTACTGTCTAGCAAGCTTTTTTCTTTTAGTTTTTTTTTCTGTCGTGATTTCCGTCAAACAATTTCTATATTGTCTAAAGGAGTTTTTCTCCGGTAGTGATTTGTTCCCAATGGTTCCTGTACTGTATAGCGAGCTTTTTTCTTGTACTTTTTTTTCCTGTTTTGATTCGCATTCAACAATTTCTTTACTGTCCAAAGGGCTTTTCCCGGTAGTGATTTGTTTCCAGCAATGACTTTGCTGACTAAAGGGCTTTTCCGGTTGTTATTTGTTCCTTAACTGTCAAGCGAGCTTTTTTCTTGTAATTGTTTTCCTGTTGGGATTTTCGTCCAACAATTTCTTCACTGTCTAAAGGGCTTTTTCTCGGTAGTGATTTGTAGTGTCGGTACTGTCTCTACTGATTAAAGGGCATTTTTCCAGTAGGGATTTGTTTCAACAGTTCCTTTACTGTCTAGCAAACTTTTTTCTTGTAGTTTTTTTTCAGAGTTCAGAGTTTTATTCACCAAAAAATATGAAATGGAAATACAATACTCTCATTCCCCCTCGAAAGGCTCCATGGCCAGGGATACAAGGGGGATACAGAGAATACAACTTAAGCAACAACCAAAAAGAAGAGAACAATAGCCTAATAACATATAAGATGAAAAAGAGAACATACCTGAGGCCTGGGAGTCAAAGCGCAGAGAAGACAACCATACATCATGAACAAACATTCAGGGGACATCAACTCCTCAGAGGAAAAGGAAAAAAATATGGATTCTTTACTAAATGATCCTTAAGAATCCTTTTGAAAGCCCAAACGAGTGGCATTTCTGTACTGAAGAAAGTAGTGAATTCTAGACCTGTTGACAAGCAATAAGGGGATTTAAATCTGATCGAATAGTAGGGGTGGGCGGAATGCAGATATTATATGAAGAACAAAGGTTATATAGAGCTGAATCAGAAATAAAGACAGGAGTTTTTTGAAGAGGTTTTGGAAGATTGCCGTGAAGCTGATGGAAGACAAAAGAAGAACAAGAAATAATGTAAATAGACAATAGACTTAAAAGCGGTGTTGGTGAGGAACGGTTGATGTCCATAGCCAGACGCCGTGCTTTAATATGCATGACAGAAAGTGACCGCAGTAGAAACGGAAAAGTAGACATCCATACATTTGGGCAATAAGAAACATGTGACTGGACAAGGCAGAAAAAAAGAAGCTTCAGAATAGATTCAGGAAATGTGTAAATAAGTTTCCAAATGGTACCCAAACTCCATGAGATCTTAACCCTAATCATGGCTATATGGTTTCTAAATGAAAGTTCTCATCAAGCAGGATACCAAGAAACCGGACCACCTGATTCTCTGGTCTAAAGCTATAGAAATTCAAGAAAAAATAAGAAAATGTGACTTGCCAACATTATAGGCCAAGTAATTCGCATTAAACCATGAAATAACTCTCTTGAATATTGCCACAAGGTTAGACTTGATATCAGATTCCGTCTTCCCAAGGGTCCCAAGAGTGGTGTCATCAGCAAAAGCAACTAGAAAATCGTTAGAAGTAGTATTTGAACACGATCGAGCATCAGGATGACACAGCTTGCAGCATGCCAGAGGCCTGGTGTTTTTTACCGCCAAAATCAGATCATAAACATAAATCAGAAATAAAATGGGACCAAGAACAGATCCCTGAGAGACGCCATAATATACTTCAAAAGGGCTCTGGAAAAGCGGATCAACTGAAATAAGCCTACCAGAAAGATATGAATCAAACCAAGAAAAAGCGTTTGATCTTATACTAATATGTGATAGTTTCCAAAGAAGAATCCGATAATTCCTGTCGTGATCTGCGTCCAACAATTTCTTTACTGTCTGAAAGGCTTTTTTCCAGTAGTGATTTGTTCCCAATGGTTCTTGTACTGTCTAGCGAGCTTTTTTCTTGTAATTTTTTTTTTCCTGTTGTGATTTGCGTCCAAAAATTACTGTCTTTATTGTTGAAAGGGCTTTCTTTCGGTAGTGATTTGTATCCAACAATTTCCTGTCTAAGGCGCTGATAAGTTATTTCTCCTTTGTGTTGAATCGTGTGATGACATCATTCCTCCTTGGTGAAGCGGGTTTTTCTGTTGTAACCTTAACGAAATTTATCTTCGCCAGAACCATAATAATAGAATTTTAAATATATAAATTATTCGAAATGATTATTGAAAGTGGAAGGAAACACGACAAAATGATTGATAAAAACAGCCTGCATATTATAAACTAAGCATTTTATAATTTAGTATATTCTTTTAGTTTTTCATATATTCCTCTGGCTGAATATATTCATCTGAAAACGTCCTAGCCGAGTGGTTTAGCGCACTAGATATAAAATAGTGAAGACAGAGCGGTTGTCACAGGTTATTTTGTTTAGAACATGGGCCAATAGTTTGACTCTGTAAGCTCGGAAAGAGTCAACCAAGCTCTAAATGGGTAATAGAAACGTGGGGGAATAAAGGGGAAGTGTCCGTTGATTTGCTCCCAACCCCGTATTATACTCCAGGCCAAAAATCAGGAGATCGATGCATGCGCCACGCAGACCATTAGTCAGCATGGCAATAAATAATTAAAGTATATTTGAGACTATCAAGAGGGTAGATGCATTGTCAAAAAAGTTTGTCAAAAATGGTGGGTGTAATGTAAAGTATATCTGAGACTATCAAGAGGGTGGGTGCATTGTAAAGTATATCTGACGCTATCAAGAGGGGAGTGCATTGTGAAAAAAGTGACCAGAAAAGTTGAAAATATTATACAGTACGTAAAATAAGCAGTATAATCATTATATTCCTAACGGTACTTCTTTTATTTGTTAAGTATCTTTATTTTAGAAGTGGTTGGTCATAAACTGATACCTTTTGTGATTTTTTTTTCATCAAATACCTTTTACAAGTTTTATTTCATGTTTCCAATTAAAATGAAACTTTCACTACAACTTACTGCAAAATAAATCTAATTCGATATCTAATGCAAAAACAGCCAAGAGAACAAACAACTTTAATAAATTTGCCTTCTTGAGCTGAGTTTTCTCTACTTCAGCGATTTTACTCTTTTTGGGGATTTTACTTTTTTGGAAATTTTACTCTTTTTTAGTGGCAACTTTTATTGTGACACGTACTGTCTCTCTGTAAAGGATATCAATTAGCACAGACAATCGTTCCAGTCAGACGTTCCCATAATCCACATAATAATTCTAACTAATCTCACTTCAAGAAAAAAAAGAAACATTAAAAATATTTATTGCAATTTTTGATGAAAAAGACAGATATGATAAGAGCCAAAAATCAAGAAAAAAAATTCCTATATCAGTTATTTATTTCAAGATCAAACTTTAGCTTCAACTGAATTGTTTCTTACCAGGACTTACAGGCAGCGCTTCAAATTAATACGTTCAAAAAGAGTTCAGGAAAACCATTAGCGATTCTAATTTTGGCTAATCTAATTTTCTCAAAAATTAATTACTCTAATTTTTTTAAGACAAAAGAAAAAAATCACCAGAAAAGACTAACATCTAGACTCTATCATTCAGTATGATAAATAGATGGCTCTTTTTCATTACTTAGTTCTTCATTTTCTTCTCAAGGTCTTCAGAGATGGCAGCCAAGAAATCCATTGTGTTGAGATACATGCCTTCTTTGACATTGGGTAGGCCATGAATACACCCAGCAAGGTCCTTAGTCATCTTTCCAGAGTCGACAACATCGACACAAGCCTTCTCTAAAAGTTCACTAAACCTAAAAATTTCAAATTATTTTATAAGAAATTTCCTTAAATTCAAAGGAGGTACAGTAAAGAACGGGAAAACCGGAAATAAAATGAGCAATTTTAACAGTTTTTTTCCAGGGAATTAAATAACTTCTAGATATCAGCAAAACGGAACGATCTGTGAAACTAAATATAATATAGCAAGTGACTTTCTATTGTATCTACATCAATCTACAGAAATATTTTTGTTAACTCAATTTCCTTCTTGCAGTCAGCGACGGTAAGAATTAGCAAACATTTTAGCTTTTACCACAAGAAGAAAGATAAAGGATAGAATAAGAAGAAATAAAGAGAGAAGGAATAGAATGGATAAAGGAAAGGAAATGAATGGGATGAAAAAAGATCTACAGACTGAAAGAGTTAAAATTATCTGCAAATACCTTTAATGTCTGTGTTTAGCAAATTTTTAAGAAACTATGCATTTTCGTCTATGCTAATTTTTACTTTTCCGATCGCCCAAAAAAACTCTCGACTCTTTGAAGCACCAAACTCCATTCTTTAATATATGTCATTACGGTGCAAGAGGGTACCGTGCAAGCCTCGGCGTGGTTCCTATTTGCCAAGAAGGGTTATCTCCGCAGATCTTCTTTTCCACTCACCATCTCAAATTGAGTTCAGTAAATATGTAGGTTGAGTTGAGTAAGTTCGCTGAGTATTGCCCAAAAATTCAAATGGAATTAGAATCGAGTATAACAAAGGAAAAAGAAAAGTCATATTGCAGAATAAAATCAAACGTATTTAAGCATTATATACATTAGCAAAACTCCCGGCACAGGATGGCTTTCAACGGGTTCACTCTTCTCTTATCGTTTTTCAGATAATTCTCGGCAACACGGGTAACACTGACTGCTTGGTCAGACGCACCATAATTACAATTTTTTTGTGGCTGTTGCCCAGAGGGTTGTTACATGCGTTAAATATATTGTACTATCTATACTATAAGAGTTGCTCATCCATTGTGGAAGCATGAAAAGGACCTTCTTGAATTGAAAAAACAGAACTTTTACTTTTGCACACTGCGCGGACGACATGGATCTCCAAAAAGGTGCTACATACAGTACATGTGAAGGGGCAGGCATGCTGCTTGGCAGTTTTCAGATTTATTGGTAGATTTTGTATGAAATGCTATTTTTCAATATAAAACACTTTTTGCTCATAGAAAAGTTATCAAAATACAAGTTGTGCTGCTAAAGTTTCGGCAGTTTGAGAATTTTTTCGAGCTCTGCTACTGGCGGGTTTGGAACATTCTGGATACCTGTGGAAGGGCAATGGCATTAAACAGCGACGACAGATATTTAAGACTGAACTAATGTCTGCTACCAATAAATACTTAGTGTCAAGTAAGGCTCTTTTTTGGAGACAGTTCTGATCTTAATTTATCCCAAATGATGTCATTGTTTCAGCTACGAACCAAAACCAGCAGTTTCCTGTCGTGTATGTCACCTAGGCCCACATTCTACTGCCTTCGCTGACGACAGCCCCACTGACTCTATTGTGATAACAGAGCCTGAGATCCGTTTCAAACTGAGTAATCTGCTTGAGAGAGTTGCTGTACCATTTTTCCAACTAAAATGCACTTCAAGAGAACCATCTGAACAGCAGGAAATTTTGCCAAAGTTTGTCGGGTGTGCCAATTCCCTGGCGGTGGATGTTGTAAAATTGACGTTACTGATTTTCTCCTGAATTTCTTCGTTCGATGGGTTCTCTTAAATGACCTAGGGATCAATCAGTATATCTAGATTCTAGGTATGCCTACCGATGAGAACTACTTTCAGGCAACATATCAGTGAAATTAATATTTCAAATAGCCAGTCATCAAATATTTTATTAATTAATCAAATATTAATAAATACCAATTAAAGCCTTAGTATTAACTCTTACATTAAAACAAATACAATTAAAATTATTTTTTTTTAATTATATTATTATTTTCTTAAATTTTACATTATTTTTAAATTGTATTTCAAAACAAACACACCAAACTATAAAATTAAAATAAAATTACATTAATATTTAACATAAACATAATTCACAAAATTCTTAAATTAAAATAATTAAAATCTTAAAATTCAGTCTTAATATTAAATCAGCATTCAATAAATATTAATTAATTATTCAAAAAAGTCATCTAATTAATATTTCCTTGATTTCAATTAACCAGTCACCATAATATTTCAAGAAATCTGGGATTCTAAGAAAGCCCACACATTTTTCTAGGGTAAGTTCTTAAAAACAATGTTTCTTTGTTAAATTCAGTCTTATGCTTCATTTTCCTGCTTTATGGATCTAAACTTTTTCTTCCCTTTCTATCCCACTCTATAACATATATGACAAAGCAAGGGACCTTATTCTTGAAACTAATGGCGATATTAATGAGCTGTTACGCGTTACAAAGACACTTTATATTATTTTGTGTGTTATCTGTTTTTCTTCACTTTAACAGTCTTTTACCAGCAGCCTTCACAACTAGTCCATCTCTTGTCTGATGATTACTAAGAATTACTAGAATTACTATATGGAGCAGGCAGGAAAACAAATGGTTGGCACTTCGTTTTTAACAAATCATTGCCTGTGTTGTGATTCGGATGACGAGTAATGAATTAAAGACACTAGAAGAGGAATATAAAGCAGTTCGTGGTAATAAGGTAAATAAGGAGTAGTAAATAAGGAGTGACTCTGCTCAATAGTGACCGAAACTCTAGAAAACAGAATTTTGATACCAATAGATTTATCAAAAGAATCGGATTATTATGTTGATTCTAAATATACAAGTTTCATTAAATTTAGTGTTGCCAATTAAAAGCTCCAAACCTGATAAATTTGTTTAATTTTCGAAAAAAGGGGGAGGACACCTTAAAAGTGAAAGAATCTCAATGAAAATCACACCAACAGACTCAGCGTATCAGAGAAACTTAATGTAGAGGTTTCAAGCTTTTACCTGCAAAAATATGGAATTTTGTATTTTTGCCAGAAGAAAGATCATGGAAGCGTTTTTGTTTTTATTCCCAGGGATGATCTTATCAACCCAGTAATCCTTAGTTTTACCATCTTAGTAATGCTGGTAACATTCAAATTCCTTTATAGTTTCCAATCCCCCAACTGCGTCTCGTGCTGCTTAGATGTGCTGTCGTTGTGTCTGGGTCAACTAAAAAGCTCACATCCTTTGCAGAGGTGGTTTAAGTGGAGGGACAGAGGGAGCACTTGCATCGAGCGTAGAAACTTTAGAGGCGCCAACTTTCAAATAAATAATCTAACAGTTATAATCACTTTGCAATTTTAATATTATATTTTTATTAAAATAAAGTTGAGGTCGCAGTTAATAAACGCAACCAATTGATAAATCATTAATAAATTAATACCATAAAAATAAATTAAGAAATAAAAATAATAATCAAAGCAATTAATAATAATTAAATAACTTTAATAATAAACCAAAAAACAATTAAAATGTAAATTATTAATTGAATAGTAAATTGAAAATGATTCTGTTGGTTAGATTTGGCCAAATAGATTAGATAGAGCATATATAAGGTAAGATGCTTACCTAGCTAATTCTGGAGTACCATCAAGCTTAGCTCTATGGGATAATCCTCTAGTCCAGGCATAAATTGATGCTATTGGATTCGTTGATGTTTGTTGGCCTTTCTGGTGCATCCTAAAAAAAAAAAGAATAAACAGTTAAGATTTAAACTGAAATAAACTTGTAACCTTATAGCGACACTTGGGTCAAATTGTGTTAACGAATACAACCTTGGGCACCAAACTCAAACGTTGGGGAGTACCACTTTAATTTTAACCTACACCATTAACATATTTTTAATTTTAACCAAATTACTAATTCAACTTATATTATTAAATTAAAATTAAATCGTTGATTTTAACTTCAACGAAATACTCGGTGGAAAAAAACTGGTAAATAAAAAACTCGGGTCTATTCCAATATGAGTTTAATGATTCCCCGAGGTGTTAAAAAAGCGGAAGGCATTAAAGTTAATTAATTTTTTGTTGTTTTCCTGTTTGCTCGATTAAGCCCCGTATCTACGGGGTTGATTCGACCTCTAGTTGGTTCGAACCCAATTTTCAATGACAAAATTCTTTATTCAATTGCTAGAAAGAAGAAACAGAACAATGTTTTTGGTTAGCGGACATTGTAGGCGCAAATTTCACACTGAAATCTAAATCCTCACTTCCCCCTCTCAGTTCCCAGTAGTTCCAGGGCACAGCAGCTTCAAAATAACATCATAAACTTCAACTTTACCGCGGTTCGTTCTGCAAAGACAAAGCCCGAGACCTGAAATCCTGAGGACAAGAGGCTCATGAGCTCGGAGACACCGGCTCAAGGACGCGAGGCTCAAAGGTGTGATTCTGTTTGCTCAGCCACAGTCACCCAAGCTCTAAATAAGAGCCTGGAAGAATGTGGAGGGGGATGGAGAGTGTTGGATGATTTCCTCCCCAACCACGCATTGCACTCCCGGCCAAAGGCAGATAATCAGGCGATCGACCCCTGCGCTACACAGACCATTGGTCAATATGCAGAAAAGTCATTTTTTCACTTTTACTTTGCTGATGAACAATTTTCTTCGTTGTTTAAGCTCAATTTTCCCTGGAAATACCGCCCTTTTTATGTTTTCCTTGAAGAATAACAACAAGGTCACCACCTCTAAATGTTTGTAAAATATCTCCAGTGGCTCCCTTATTACTTATTTTTAACATTTGCAGGAACTTCGAGCACTCAAAAAAATAGCTATTTTTCATCAGATAACTTAAATATTAGGAATGATATTTCTACAGTAAAGGACATGATGCAACAATTATCAAATGAAACAATTAAACTACCACAACAAGTTCATTCATTAATCTTGATTAACATTAATCAATAAACAGTTAATCTGAAGTCAATAAATACAGCTGCAAAAAATGGTTTAACCCCATTGAAAATCCTTTATCCTTACCTATAATGCCTAGTAACTGTCCCATGAGCAGCTTCAGATTCTACAGTTTTTCCATCAGGACAAACTAATACTGAGGTCATCAAACCCAGAGATCCATACCCTTGAGCTACAATATCGGATTGGACGTCACCGTCATAATTTTTGCAGGCCCAAACAAAACCACCGTCGGACTTAAGGGCTTGAGCAACCATATCATCAATAAGCCTATGCTCATACCAAATCTTATTCTTCTCGAACTCAGCCCTGTAGGTCCTAAAAAAGAATAAAAAAACAAGGTAAAGTACAACAGGGGCGCAATAAGATTAGGGAACAAGGTTAATACTTGTTCATATAACAAAGACTCAGCAATTGAAAAGTCAATTTGACACCCTATACTCAAGAATTAGTTCCGAAGGATAAAGCACAATGTAAGAATATAACATTAACACCAGATAAACCTTAACGACGCGGCGCATGAGGACAATGAAATAAACTTCTATCAAATTTTAAAACTCGTTGACTGTCGGGACATATATTTAATGAGTTGGCTGCATAAAAGAAAACGGTAAAACTATCTTAGCACTTTAACACCGAACTATAAATAAAACTTCAAATAGGGATAAATCCGTTTGTTGGACTGTGACAATAACAATCACGAAATATACTGTATATTTTCGTCACATGTACAGTGACCGTCATCAGCAGAAATACACTGCTGAACACAATGCAAAAGTATTTCTGCTGGAGACTGTCACTATGCATGTGACCGAAATATCCAGGATGATTTGTGATTGTTATTGTCACTGTCAAATTAAAGGATTTATCACCATTCAAATACTTATTTATCGCCATGGAAAGGCAGTGTGGTCTTCGAAATTACCCATAACACAGAACTGGTTCCCCAAGGTAAAATCGTTTACAAGACTGATTACACATGGTTGCAACACCTCTGATCACTTGTGGTGGGTACTAGATTACCACAGAAAGCGATCCACACTGCGTAAAAGAATTTAAAAACCTCAAAAAGGGGGCCATAAAACTTAGTTTAGTGTAGGGGATGCAGATCAAACCATGTTTTGAAAAATACTTGCAGCAAATATACAATACTTCAAAAAAAGCTCGAAGCAATTGTCATTATAGATATCTTTTGTGTTGTCTTTAATATTTTGTGAGTTATCTTTTAAATGAATTTCTTTTCTACTGGAAGAATAATGCATAGTTTAGCTACACGCGACCATATCATCAACAGGCCTATGCTCATACCAAATCTTATTCTTCTCGAACTCAGCCCTGTAGGTCATAAAAAAGGGAAAAAGAAATAAGGTTAAGTACAACACGGGCGTAATTTGCTATGGGGTAATGGGCAAGTGCTCCTCCCAAGTGCCCTTGGTGTAGATATAAGAAAACACTTGAGAGTACTGAATCGATAGTGAAGCTATCGTGAATCAAAGCAACCGTGTGTCATTATACGATATGCAGGCTATCAAGCTATCGTATGTCATTCCACGATATGCACCCTACTTTCTCATCCAGAACTGAACTCTCCAAAAATGTCAAAATTATTCTTCTTTTCTGATATTCTCAAGTAATTTCCCACTTTTTACAGTTTCTTCTTTTCGTTTTTTTCTTTTTTATTAATTCTCAAATGAAAAAAAATATGTTATTTTCATAAAATAAGAAGAAAAAAAAATATTGGTCCATCGAACAACCGCTTATTTGATTTTGAAAACTTGTCACCGATTTTGACTATCCACCTAGTCTAAGACGAAAAGAGAAAAACTATTTTAAGGAAAATTAGCCTATTGAAAAATACAATAATATGTCCTGACGATTAAAGACGCAACTTTGTCAGCGTTTACTTACTTTTCATAAATATCTTGAAAAATATCCTTAAAACGCCCATCATAACGCTTTAAAATCGTGTTTTTAGTAGACATATACAGTGGCCACTTCTTCTGGAGTGCAAATTGGAAGCTGGAATGTGCAAAGGCAGCAATTGATTCGTCAGTGTTATACATTCCAAGTGCAACACCGCCACCCTTAGTGAAGTTAAAAAGTTCATACTTCACAGGTGCAGACCCATCGGTAGGAGTATATACCATTTCAACCTAAAAATAGTACAAAATGGGTGTAATGCATACAAAACAATTGATTTCTCAGAGGGAGCAAGAGTTACCAGGAGCTTTGCTTGGCAAGATTTAAATGGGAATATTTCTTATTTTCGTATATTCATTCACATTTTCTTGTTTTACACAGATGGCAACGAAAGAAGGCACTGGGCCTCTTTTTCCTTTTCCTGTCGGGGTAAATGGCTGACACCTCTATGAAAATGTTTGTCCGAATAAATTCTTTTAAAAACCATGATATTTCAGATTCCTCAGAGAGACAGTGAAACGCGTAAGCTTTTTAGGAATGGTTATCGTCCTTAACACATTATTGTACAAATATAGTTCAACACCATCTATCAGGGTGCTAAAGAACAAATCTCTAGCAAAATCTCTTTTATTGGGAATATTGTAATAAGGGCTTGAAAAGGTTTCGACTCCAAGCTTGAGCAAAAATTATTTTCATTTCGGAGTTAATTTCTGACCTCCCTTCATTGCAAAGAGTATATATCTAAATAAACATAGGATGATGCGTTCTTTGTGGGGGTTGAGGGGGTGAAAGCTCAACCCTTCTCACACAGAAAATAGCTATTTGGAAAAATTATATTTAAATTTGAAAAGCAAGTACACTAAATGGATTCTTTTTTGAAGCAGTGTTATACCGAATTTAAACTTTGATGTAAAGAGTAGGTTTGTCGAGGACAAAAATGGTCAAAAGTGAATATAAAAAGAAATAAACACCAACGGGCTTAATTAAAACGTCACTTTTTATATGTTTCTTACTATCACTAACAGCTGTTCGCGGTATCAAGCAAAACGTAGTCTACAGAGGAGGAGGAAGCAGGGGAGGAGTTCCGCAGAGGAGGATAAAGCAGGGAGATGTATGCTTTTGTGCTTGTGGATTGGGGTAACACTTTCTTCTTTCCCGTCCTTGCAAAAGAGAATACGCTAAGGGATTTTTCTACGCCTGCCGCATAGCACTTTTCGTCTATTTACGATACATTATCGAAAGTTAAAAGAGTTTGGAAATCTAGGAATAGATTTAATTAGCCGTTATACATAAATTCGACATTAGTCGTTATACATTAATTGGTCGTTATAATTAGTCGTTATCGTCATTATACGTTAGTCGTTATACGCGTGCATTAACTAGTCGTTATACATTAATTAGTCATTATACGTTAATTAGTCGTTACACACTAATTAGTCGTTATATATAAGTTTAATTAGTCGTTTTACATAAGTCAAAACAAAATAGTAAAACAAAACTGAGTCACGAAACAAGGCATATGGTTAAGACAGACTGGACCCACGCCACAAACCATGATTCTTCCAGGATTTCGTTTATTTTGTCTATTTTTTTAAGGCTACAACGAAACTCCCCTACTTCTCACGGCAATGAATCTGAACAAACGTCCCGAAAGGAAAAAAGTCTACTTTTGTGTCCAAGGGAGTTATTCGTTTGTCAATTATTTTTAATATCACTGTAGTCCTACTTTCTTAGAACGAAACTTGGCACTTGTGTAATGTACCAACCAAACTGTTGCTCTTGTTCAGTTTAAAACCGGTTTTTCTGCGCGCACTAGGAGATAATTGGCATAGCCTGAGTGAGATAAACGGTATTCAATATAATGCGTTCTGAGAGGCCTAGTTTTCATAATTTTCTGTTTTAGTTTCCATAATTTTTCCGTAAATTCCATAAGTGTAATATTTCAGTGCTAATCAGTAATCAAGGCCAATCGCTAACCCAGGTCACTAGTGGGCACTGAAACATCGTAGAGAGCTGTCTAACGACTCATTTGAAAAATAATTTTTGTATCCGTGTTTTTTTTTTTATAAATTCGTCTTAATAATATAACCCTATGGCACCAAAAATGAAATTTGTTGGTGCCATTTCTAGAGTGGGAAGGCAAAGAAGGATACAACTAAAATCTCTTTGGCAAAAACGCTCTAAGATTTATGATATTCCCTTCTTATTTGATCCCCCCCCCCATTGGTAAGTTTCATAAATATCTGCTTACTCGCAAAGCTAGCACGCTATTGCACCATCGTAGAGAGAGATTTAATCACCCAATTTAGAGCTCTTTGTCACATCTACGTTCTTTTTGTATATTCATCATGACACCATCATAAAGCTCCATTTGACACCATCATTGTATGATGACACCATCATAAAGCTCCATTTGACACCATCATTGTATGATGACACCCTCATAAAGCTCCATTTGACACCATCATTGTATGATGACACCATCACAAAGCTCCATTTGACACCATCATTGTCTGATGATACCATCATAAAGCTCCATTTGACACCATTATTGTATGATGACACCATCATAAAGCTCCATTTGACACCATCATTGCATGATGACACCATCATAAAGCTCCATTTGACACCATTATTGTATGATGACACCATCATAAAGCTCCATTTGACACCATTATTGTATGATGACACCATCATAAAGCTCCATTTGACACCATCATTGTATGATGACACCCTCATAAAGCTCCATTTGACACCATCATTGTATGATGACACCATCACAAAGCTCCATTTGACACCATCATTGTCTGATGACACCATCATAAAGCTCCATTTGACACCATTATTGTATGATGACACCATCATAAAGCTCCATTTGACACCATTATTGTATGATGACACCATCATAAAGCTCCATTTGACACCATCATTGTATGATGACACCAGCACAAAGCTCCATTTGACACTTTCATTGTATGATGACACCATCACAAAGCTCCATTTGACACCAAAAATGATATTCTTGGGGGCTACTTCCGGAGTTCAAAGATGGCGACGCATAGAAAGGGCACTGTTATGATCTCCATGGTGAAAAAAAAAACATTACCTTGAGTTTTAAAACCCTCACTCTTGCATGCTCCCCCCTCGCTTAATAAGTGAAAATAACTTCCAAATAAAGAAAAAAATCATTAAAACTCAATTTTGGAACAAAAGTTGTAATCTGTGCTTATTTTAACAGAAAAACAATTTTTCTGAAATTTTGAACGAGCATGGGACACATGTGTTTTTTCAACGTTTTTATTTCTCCAGCACTAGCGGATAACTAAAATATTGTCAAAATCAGTCTCAGAGGACGTTTTAAACCTAATATTTGCGTTTGAAACGCATAGTGCACGTGTTTCTTGACATCACCATTGTGAGGTAGCATATGGCAATAAAAAATTGGATTTTTGTGCTGTGCACACGTAAAATATCAGCGGCAAAAAATTCTTAACGAGATGCTTAAAATGTCTTTCATGAATCCTCCCCACACCTTGAGTAAGTAAAAAAAGAAGGAAAAAATTTGAAAAAATCTGGAAATGGAATAGTCCAGGGGTAATTTTCCAAGAGACGGGTCTACTTGGAAGAGCTCTCAGTGGAGGAATTTTCCATAGAGGTGCGGAATTTCCACGGAGAAGGAGGCGGATTTTCTGGCATTATTAAACTTAAGCAGAATTAAAACTTCAAACTATCAAAAATTGTCCCATATAAGAGAGGGGAGGGGAGTTGCCCCCTCCTTAATACATCGTCCTTTACTCTAAGATATACCTTCTGTCCCAATTCTTTAAGAACGAGTCAAAAAATGACCGTTTAATTAGAATCAGAAGCTTTTTAAAAGTACTAAAAACTTCATTGCGAAGAGTGGTATTGAGAAGGGGGCAACCCTCTTCATATTTAGGATAATTTACATTAGTTTATTGATCGCTCCTTATTTTCAGTTGAAATAACTTGTTTTGTTTTTTTAATTTTGTTCTCTATAACAATCAAAGCAATAAGACTGTATTTATGTCTTCTATTACAAAGACTGATGCAGTAAATCTTCCGTCTGCTTGGTCAGTCATACAGACTGCTTGAAACCTGAAAGTTGCTTAACTCACGAAATTACGCTCAACTCAACTCAGGTCATAATTTGGATTCCATCCATACGTGCGACTACGTGGCTCAGGTATTATTAGAAGACAAAGATGATCAGACTTTTCTCATGAATAATTCATTATTAGTTATCTATATTAGTTGTTCAATTGATTCTATTTCGAACCGTTTTGTCCCGTCATCTGGATACAAATATGTCAATATATACATGACAAGCGTCACTGACGCTGAGGAAAGCACTGCCTACCAGGGTTGCTAATTGGGCAAATTTTCAATGTCAAAAGGACATATTCCCATTTGCCAAGATATAAAGACAAAAGAGGGTACACAGAAAGTGGCGCATTTTAGAGATTTTGAACGGAAAAGAGTAAAAAAAAGGACACATTTTGTAAATTTATGACGTAAAACGAAACATTTCCTAACTGAATACATACTTTGATAAAAAAAAATAATATAATATCAAAAAAGGAATTCTTTTTCTTCGCATTCTTTTTCAGCATAAAGGTTTCGACAGAGTTGTCACAAGTTAATAATTTTCTCTAAAGTAAATGATTTACATGTTTATATGTTTCATGCTTTCACACTAAGTCATTCCGTATGAATGTTTTATATATATTTTTTTTTATTTTCATTATATTTGACATTGACTGGCCGTTTTGAAAGAGGTCTACAAGGCTTCTCTTGGCCAATAATTAGAACCCATATAAAAAACTTATTATGTTTTCTCCATCTTCGGTTTTGATACGCAATATGGCCAAGGAACGAAACAGTAAAACATGCACACGAAAGAATATACAGTGACTGGAGATTAAACAGTTTTTGGTAACGAACTGTAATAAGAGACATTTCGTATGAATGTTTTATATGTTTTTTTTTTCATTATATTTGACGTTGACTGGCCGTTTTGAAAGAGGTCTACAAGGCTTCATCTTCGGTTTTGATACGCAAGAAGGCCAAGGAACGAAACAGAAAAACATGCACATGAAAGAATATACAGTGACTGGAGATTAAACAGTTCGTGGTAACGAACTGTAGTAAGACATTTCGCATGAATGTTTTAATTTTTTTTATTATATTTGACGTTGAATGGCCGTTTTGAAAGAGGTCTACAGGGCTTCATCTTCGGTTTTGATACGCAAGAAGGCCAAGGAACGAAACAGAAAAACATGCACACGAAAGAATATACAGTGACTGGAGATTAAACAGTTCCTGGTAACGAACTGTAGTAAGAGACATTTCGTATGAATGTTTTATTTATTTATTTATTTTCATTATTTTTGACGTTGACTGGCCGTTTTGAAAGAGGTCTACAAGGCTTCTCTTGGCCAATAATGTGAACCTATATAAAAACTTAGTATGTTTTCTCCATCTTCGGTTTTAATACGCAAGAAGGCCAAGGAACGAAACAGACAAACATGCACATGAAAGAATATACAGTGACTGGAGATTAAACAGTTCGTGGTAACGAACTGTAGTAAGAGACATTTCGTATGAATGTTTTTTTTTTCATTATATTTGACGTTGACTGGCCGTTTTGAAAGAGGTCTACAAGGCTTCTCTTGGCCAATAATGTGAACCCATATAAAAACTTAGTATGTTTTCTCCATCTTCGGTTTTAATACGCAAGAAGGCCAAGGAACATAACAGAAAAACATGCACATGAAAGAATATACAGTGACTGGAGACTAAACAGTTCGTGGTAACGAACTGTAGTAAGAGACATTTCGTATGAATGTTTTTTTTTTCATTATATTTGACGTTGACTGGCCGTTTTGAAAGAGGTCTACAAGGCTTCTCTTGGCCAATAATGTAAACCCATATAAAAACTTAGTATGTTTTCTCCATCTTCGGTTTTAATACGCAAGAAGGTCAAGGAACGAAACAGAAAAACATGCACAAGAAAGAATATACAGTGACTGGAGATTAAACAGTTCGTGGTAACGAACTGTAGTAAGAGACATTTCGTATGAATGTTTTTTTGTTTGTTTTTTCATTATATTTGACGTTGACTGGCCGTTTTGAAAGAGGTCTACAAGGCTTCTCTTGACTAATAATGTGAACCCATATAAAAACTTAGTATGTTTTCTCTATCTTCGGTTTTAATACGCAAGAAGGTCAAGGAATGAAACAGAAAAACATGCACATGAAAGAATATACAGTGACTGGAGATTAAACAATTCGTGGTAACGAACTGTAGTAAGATATTTCGTATGAATGTTTTTTTTTTTTCATTATATTTGACGTTGACTGGCCGTTTTGAAAGAGGTCTACAAGGCTCCTCTTGGCCAATAATACTACTGGTAAAACAAACAGCATTTTTATTCGAGATTTCAAGATTGACACATTTAACCTAAAAAATTACATATTTTGTATGCTAGGGGAACAAATTCACTGACCAAACAGTTGGCAGTCCAACCTGTTAAAATGAATGGAAAATTCGACTCACTTTGCCATCCCCTGGAACAACAAAATCAGTTGCTTTGTATTGGTCACCAAAAGCATGTCGACCGATGACAATAGGCCTTTTCCAGCCAGGAACTAATCGAGGGATGGTCTGACAAATGATCGGCTCACGAAACACAGTTCCGCCTAAAATGTTTCGAATTGTTCCGTTTGGACTTGGCCACATCTTTTTCAATTTGAATTCTTAAAGGAAATTTTTGATTAAGAATGTAAAACATAAAAAACAAAGAAATTGAATAAACTGAAAAGTAAATAGTTTCCCTAATTGTGAAATTACAACAAGAAATATATAAAGCAGACAACAAGAACTAGAAAGTAGAATACTGTAAAAGTAGGACAAAAAATATATATAAAGCAGACAAGAACTAGAAAGTAGAATACTGTCAAAGTAGAACAAGAAATATATAAAGCAGACAACAAGAACTAGAAAGTAGAATACTCTCAAAGTAGAACAAAAATATAAGGAAGAGAAACGCAGTGAGCTTCGACGGAGCTTAGATCCATGCTCATCACGAGGAAGGAGCTCAAGCCTAAAGTCACTCTCCACCCTGCCTACACACACACTTCTAGATGGTTTCAAAAGCGGCCCCTACAGTTGCCGTCCCACGTCAAGAATTGTGCGGCTGTTATTTAAAAATCGTTACTGTGTTTAACCGTTAGTTGTTGCTGTGTTAGCCATTAGGCATGACAAAAATTTTACACCAGAGAAGAGAAGTTGAAAGAGGCAGTTTTTGGATATTATCCTTTAGTAATGTATTCTTTACTCACACAAAGTACCAAGAAGACTAACAAATCTTTAAATGTTATAAAGATTAACAGTTACAATTCCTTCATCAGCCTCAAATTCTGATTCTTCTCCACTTGACAGTTTTTCCCGAAATGCGCTATAAGTTATAAGCCCTTTGAAGACAAACCTTCGTCTAAGGCAGGCAGAGGGGTGACTAAGCACGTAGGACTATCCTCTATGGAACTGTACGAGTCTATAATCAACTTCAAACGTTTTTAAAGAATAATGTTTTTTTTGGCTTGCCTCAAAACTGCAAAATTTCCTAGAACTTAATAGGAATTTCCTATTAATAAGCCAGTTGATAATTGAAAATGTTTTATAAGCCACGAGTCTTTTAAACGGCTGGAAATGAAGTACTATTTCTGAAAGAAAATGCATAAAAAGGTCAATAGAGTCTATAATCAACTTCAAACGTTTTTAAAGAATAATGTTTTTTTTTTGCATGCCTCAAAACTGCAAAATTTCCTAGAACTTAATGGGAATTTCTTATTAATAAGCCAATTGATACTTGAAAATGTTTTACAAGCCATGAGTCTTTTAAACGTCTGGAAATGAAGTGCTATTTCTGAAAGAAAATGCATAAATAGGTCACCAGTTGACCTATTTGTACCAGTTTTATTGGTATATGTTAGATAGGCTATAGAGTAGTAATTTTTTTTTTGTTTTAAGTTTCAACTTTGCTCTTTATTTCCGTCAGAAATTAAGAAAGTAAGAAATTAATTCTTAATTTTTAATTAACTTAGTAATTAATCTATGCTCGCTTTTTGATTAAAATTGAATTTAGAAGCAACACTGCTATTACCTCTTATATTTTTACGAAATAATTTCTGTTCGTTTTAAGTTTTAATGTTGCTCCTTACTTTCAGTTGAAAAACTTGTTTTTTTTATTATTTAATTTCTGATTGTTTTTAAATAATACTGGGAAATCCGGCTCTCTCTCTATGAAAAATTACGGTACTTGTGTATTATACGCCACTCACTCAAGTTTACGATATGTAAAACCCGAGAACAAACCGGTTTCTTCGTTTGTTCCTTCGTTACTTTGGCAACGAATTTTGGCTATTTGTGCAAAAATTCCCCCCTTATGTACAAATAGCGTCATCTTGAGTGAGTGATGTATAATACACAAGGGCCAAAATTCCTTCCCCTACGGAAAAAAACTTAGATATAATTCTCAAATTTACAAAGCCTTATTTTCCACGGGAATGGTACTTTCCAGGGGGGGGGGGGGTATTTTCTGAGTGGGTGGATTTTCCTCGAGTGGGGTATTATCTGTGGGAGGAGGGAATTTTTCGAGCTGTAAACTCCATGGAGAGTAAACACCAGCCACCATTTTCGACCACTAGGTCTACCCAAATATCGTATCCCAGGCTTTAGGGAGGCAATTGCCAACCCTTGATCTTGAAAAAAAATTCTATTTGGGATTTGAACAGATTCCCCTGTCCAATTACAGGCAGTTGAAAAAAAGGGAATGTGTGATTAACGGAATAAAATCTAAAAACGAACATAAAAAGATGTACCGTTACTAAAATTAAAAGCAACAATGACCTACAAGTGCCTTTAGACTTAGAGATAGCAATATGGTTGCGAGCATTGCCGATTCTCACTGACTTTAGAACATGCGCGGGAAAAGCTACAACATCTGCTTTAATTAGAAAGGGCGACAAATTTTACAACTATTTTTTAGTAAATTTAAATTTTTTTTGTCTCGCGGCTGGGAGATCAAAAGGAAATTTCCAAGAACAAATTCTTTAAGTGGGAAGGAGGGAACTGACGATGGGGCAAGGTGGCAATTTATATTTTCAAAAAAGAACAAACACAACGGTGTTTTTTACATTTTTTTAAGTTTTTTTTTTTGTCGTAACAGAGATGAAGCCTTCAACCGACATGCTAGTTTATTTTGACTAGTTTATTTCGGCTATTTTTTCACTCTTTGTTAAGGACGAAAGCATTGGATAAGAATAGAAATCCAATATTGAAATGAAATTCGGGTAGGCAAGCGAAATTTCAAATTAAGAATTGGCTCCTTTTTCGCTGAGTCAGAACTTAGATAGCTTTGAGTGTCAAGTCAAAAACTAAGTTGCTCTCGTTTTCAATCAGGACTAGAAATGCTACTGAATTCATTGGCTAGAAAAACTATTGGCATTTGGGTATATAATAGTAGACACTCAAGAAGTAAAGTTAGGTTACTTTTAACGAAATATACCAAAATATGATGAGAAAATAACACTTAAAAAATTTTGGGCTATATATTTGTACATTAGAGGGGGGGGGGTTAAAGTATAGCGGGTCTGCATGCAAGATGTGTTAGCTACAATTATTCTCCATATCATGAAGTAGGAATTGTTTTCTAACTTCAAACTGTACAAATACTTTACCCCCCTCCTGATTTGCAAATATAGGCCTAAATTATATAAGTCCAATGCATTCAGTCATCCGTCACTTGTTTTCCACTGAGCGTAAGTTAATTGTCTCTTAATACAGACGGACAAAACCGACAGAAAATACAGAGTGTGTACCATTATGTACAAAAGTACCAAACATTTTTCTGGGTACTTATGTATTATAGCGACCACATATAGGTACTTAAGTATTATACGAGAAACACTCGAGAATTGAATTTTGGTTAATGCTACTAAAACATACCTAAGTAAGATAAAAAAACTAATAGTTAAGAAACAAATTTGGGCTATATATTTGCACATTAGGGGGGGGGGAAACCTAGCATACGTTAAATAAGTAACCTAAACAAACCTATTCTAGCATAACCTAACCAAAATACCAACTAAATAAGTATTTAAAGTACAACTATCAATGGTCAGACACTACAGACACTACATTGCAAACTATATATATAGTTTATATATATATATATATATATATATATATATATATATATATATATATATATATATATAGTATATAGCACCAGGTTGCCACAAAATTGATATAAAAATATTTGGTACTTGTTAAATATCCCGACCCTACCCAAGAAGTAAAGTTAGGGTAATCTTAATTAAATATACCAAACATGGTAAAAATAAAATACTTTAGAAACAAAATTATGGAAACTACAACAGAAAATTATGAAAACCAGGCTACTCAGAACGCATAATGTTAAATATCTAACCTAACCCTAATCACCTCTATATACTAAATATTTGATAAAATATATATCGTAACCGTAATTTTTAACATCGTAATTTTCATCAAAGTCAATGTTATCAAAACTTCATTTTTAAATTTTCGCTTACAACTGGGCTGGGTTGCTCCTTACTTACAGGTCGTTACCATGAACTGTTCAATTAAGTGATCAGCCTTTGAAAACACTCCCAGAAAGGACACTGGTGACGGCCATGGACATTAATTCAGGTGATTTCGGATACATATTTCTGAGAACATACAAGAATTGCAGGACTTGAACGAATCCGTTTTTCTTGGAAATAAGGCTTCAGTTTTTATTGGAATTAAGGCTCCTTGCTAAAAATTTACAGATCATTTATAGATTCGGCAGCTGACGAAGCATATATTGCATTGACTACTGAAACATTGCCCTGTACTCACCACAAACTCGCTTGATTCTGCACTGGTTGAATGGCAGGAACTTTCACGGCACTTGGATCTATTTGCTACAGATTTAGCAGTCAGTAAGGACAAATCCAAATCTCTCTCTATTTTACTCTTAACTTTGAGGAGATCGTCAAGGGAAAAATTTCCATTTTCAAATATCCATTTTTGTTTTCTCAGATCAAGGTATGTGACAACCGTGACGGATGTGATCTGAAAATGGCCTATAAGCTTAGAAGGAATTTTATATAGCCAAGCTTTTCGAGGGTCCTTAGCAACATTTGAAAGTCTACCCTCACTAAACGTATTTTGAGTTTGAGAATAGACTACATACACTTATAGACACCGGTATGTATGCTGTGGTTAAGAGATTAAATTTATTTATGGCCCACAATAATATAAAAATAAATGCGGAGTAAAAAACAAAAAAAACTATTTAATGTTTTTGAAATATTAGGAAAAAAGTTTTATTAAGCATGTATGAGTGAATGGATTGAATGCACCATTGATCTTCTTCTCATCTATTTTTGAAACATTTTTCAATGTGGGATCTTTTCTGATAGATTTCACAATTAGATAAAAAAAAGGACACATATAGAAAAAACAATTAAATATCGTTTTCGATATCGATATTTACGTTTCGATATTCGATATTGATATTGATATTTGTTCCAATATATCATTACCGATATCGAATATCGCCCAACACTACTGCAGGCAGACCAACCGGTTTTTCTCAGATCTTATAGATCAAAATTCTTAGTTGGGTCGGGATTTTTAACAATTATTTTTAATACTTTAGTATTAATAATCATGTATTTTTAAATTTTACAAGTATATTTAATCTCAGAGTGTCAAGATAACAAAAATGTGACGAATAGAAAACATAACTTTTATATTGCACACAAATTACCCCACAAATTCGGCCTATCGCTTTGTTTTCTCTATGATAACCAGTTTCTGGCTTTCGCAACCAGATCCTAAATTTGGAGACAGAAAACACGTGACATGCCAAGTAATTTTTAAAACAATTTTCGCTAGAGAAATGAGGATCGAATCAGCTGGACGAAATGCGCCGTATTTTTGGATACAAGTCAATATTAACTGATTTTCAACATTGACTGTTGATTATAAAAAAAATTGGTACAGTTCAGATTAGGGGGTTCTGCTGATAATGGGAAGCATTCGAGTTAGGTTAGTCCCAGGAATGGATCCATAAGAGACACAGGGAAGAGATCTAGAAGTAGGCCTACCTCCATCCACCCCATCCCCCTTCAAAGGATACTGACCTTTGACGACCTTTTACAATCCTTGTGTTTTAAAAGTGAAACCTTAAACAGATCTACTGCTCAAATGAGACACAAGAAAAGTTTTTTTTATTTTTTTTTTTATTTAATTTGATCCTTATACCTTTCCTCAATCCTGATTAAAATCACAATAAGGCAAAACTTTTTTTGTGAAAATTTAATTAGGCATAGACTGGACCTGTCATTTATGCAGTCAATTAAGCCCTAGAAATAAGAGGAGTAGAGATATTAGCTTGGTAACTGCTTTGCAGGTTTTATTTAGGCCCTGGAGTCATTCCTTGAAGTCAGAGGCGTAATCTTATCGAAGTCCTGGGGAGGGTGGGCAAATTTGGAGCGAATTTTCCAAGATCAAGTGAAAATGTAAGCGAAAAATGAAAAATTAGCCATATAGTACCATAAGGGTAAAGCTATATTAAAGAAAACTGACCTATTTCCCTGGATGTTTGAATAACACAGGCTTATTTTAGTTTTGATAGTTTTTTTTATAGAAACTAAATTTCAGCTGAGGGGGCAAAGTGAGGTGGGAAAAGGGAGTAGAGGACAAACTGAGGTATGTAGCGAGTAGTTGCCCCTTTGTCCCATAATGAATTACACCTCTGCTTAAGGTTTCATTCACCTAGCTCAACTACTTTCCAAGATACCAGCATTAACTTACATTGTAGTTTTACAAAACGAACATTAAACTGTAGTTTTGGGTTAAATAGACATCTGTTCCAATGCATAATTAATATGAAGCCAAAAAAAAAATATACAAATTGATCCAAGGAATAAGTTTAGATTTAGAAGCCAAGAAAATGAAAATCAATAGTCCAAGAGAATGACAATAAAAATAGAATAATTAGTTGTTTTTTTTTACCCAGATGTCGTTTTAGAGGAGGGACAGAGGGGGCACTTGCCCAGGCGCAGAAATTTTAGGGGCGCAAAATTTAAAATGAACAATCTAATGGCGATAATCATTTCGCAGTTTTTTGAAATTCTACTTTTATTAAAATGAAGTATAGGGTGCATTTAACCAATCGAAATAATTAACAAATTATCAATTAACTAATAAAAAAAAATACTACTTGTTAATTAAACTCGATATACTTTACCCCACCCTCATCCCCTAATATGCAAATATATAGCCAAAAATTCGGCTATACAAGTCCAATACATTCTGTCATCCGTCGCTTGTCTTTGTGACTTTGAAACCGGTTTTCTCATATCTAACCTAAGGGTATTTCTTGAGTATGTTTCGTTTAATTAAGAACCAAAACATTAATTAATATAGTTAATAATAATTCAACACTTTAAATAATAAACAAAAAATGATGGAAAAAATATTAATTAATCAATAAATAGAAAATGATTCCGATAATAAATCAAAACCATTATATTTTGGCCTCAAAAATAGATAGAGGAGGGGGAAGTTAATCAACATTGTACGTCAGGCGCAAGAGAGGCCAAAACCACCACTGTTTATACCCCTACCCAGCGGTTCTAAACATGAATTGCGCCTAAAAATGAAGGAGGGAGCAATTTAATATTAGACAAAGAAGTATAGATCCTAAATTAATGAAAAACTATACAATCTATGTCAAGACCTTATGATGTATTGCGGCAACTATGACCCGTGGTTTATCATAACAGAACAATGTTTTTATGAGAAAAAAAAACGGATTTTTTTATTTTCAATAGGATGAGACTACCAGAAACAGGGCCGTAGCCGAGTTTTTTCTTCGGGGGGTGGAGGCAGTACACAAAAAAGATTGCAAAAACACATCAAAATTTCTTTCTATGCATCTTCATTACGTTTTTATGATCCGGAAAAAAATTTGCGGGGGGAGGGGCAAACTCCAAACCCCACCCTGGATACGCCCCTGACCAGGAATAATAATCTTCCTTAATTACATGCACTGAAGATCACTTTGAACGAATTCTGTATCTGGTATGTTTCAGTTTCAATACCCAATGTCTGGGCAATATCCTTTGGCTATGGACAACCGTTCCCTAATCGAGTCCAATCCTGTTTACGGATGTGAAGGTGTACTCTTAAATGTAAATAGGACAGAAGATACACCAAATCAAAATAAGACCATATCCAGCGGGTTAGTGAGATCGACCCCCCACTCCACCTAGAATTTTTTGTCTGACTCGTAAAAACACAAAATAATTTTTAACACGTTTTTAAGTTTTTGCACCCCCCCCTTCCCCTAAAATAACACTCTGGATATGCCCTCGAATGAGATCAACAAAAACTATCAACTGGTCCCCCTTAAAGCGCAACTAAGTTTCTTGAGGCAAGTTTCAGCTGGATTCAACAGCTGATAAAAAGAATTTAACCCTTGCCTCGCGCGGTCCAATCGACAGTATAATATAGAGAAACCTTTCAATGACTTTGATTGATGACATCCTACGAAACACCATACGAAAATTGTTTCCAATTGACTAGTCAATAACATAAATGAGCTATTCGGGTATAGTCAGTCAAGCCATATATTCTTAAAAGTTTTACCACTATTATTTTCCAAATATTACCAATTGTTCAAGTTATGTATTAGCTTTGAGGAAAAATCTGGGACTCGGTAACACCCTTGCTGATATATATCAATTATGCAGGACGTCATTTACAAAAAAACAAAAAATGACGTATCTAGATCGTTTTTTTTTTATGCGAGAATATCCCTAGAACCCAAAATTAAGGCTCTTAACATATTTTCCAAGACTTCTGACCTATCTAGATCGTTTTCATTATGCGATAATATCCCAAGATACCAATTTTCCCGAAAATATATGGAGCCGTTTTCGACAAAAAATACACAATTATTGCTCTCTTAAAAAGACAATATAAAATAATTGATGTGTTGGAAACTCAACAATCTTATTTATGCTATACATGACATCATATAAGAAAATGCTTATGTGATGTCATAAGAAATGCTCATATGATGTACTAACATAGTACAAAACTTCACTTGCGAAAACCAAAATTAAGGCTCTTAACGAATTTTCTCAGACTTCTGACCTATCTAGATCGTTTTTTTTTTATGCAAGAATATCCCAAGATACCAATTTTCCCCAAAATATATGGAGCCTTTTTCGAGAAAAAATACACAATTATTAATCACTTATAAAGACTGTATAAATAATTGATGTGTTGGAAACTCAACAATCTTATTTGTGCTATACATGACATCATATATGAAAATGCTTATATGATGTCATAAGAAATGCTCATATGAGGTAGGCCTACTAACATAGTACAAAACGTCACTTGCAAAAACCAAAATCAAGGCCCTTAACGAAGTTTACTTTTGACCTAACTAAATTGTTTTTTTATGCAAGAAGATCCCAAGATACCAATTTCCCCGAAAAATATGGAACCGCTTTGGAGAATATGCATAAATACACAACTATTGCTCACTTATAAAGATAGTATATAAAACCTTAATCATTAATTGCACAGAAGGTTCAACCTCAGCTTTCATTCTGCTAAACTTCCTTTTGAAATGCATTCGATCCCTTCCCAGATAAAAATTTTGTCTACGTACGTAGTATTTCACATGACGAAATAAAAGTAAAACTTAAAAAAAAAACAAGAGCTAAAAGCTCATATGGCACTTGCGACGAGGTCGGAAGAGCCAAGAGCTCATATGGTATGAGCTAAGAGGTATGATATGGTATGGTATGATTCTAAGAATCAATAGAATGCTTTAAAAGGAAAATCGGAAGCTTGATGCCGGTTGGGATTTAAAATAAGAGCTCTGAGTTACGAGGTCCTCCTAAATATCAAAATTCATTAAGATCTGATCACCCACTCGTTAGTCAAAAATGCCTCAATTTTTCTAATTTTTCCTCTCCCTTCAGCCCCCCAGATTGTCGAATCGGGGAAAACGACTTTACCAAGTCAATTTGTGCAGCTCCCTGACACGCCTACCAATTTTCATCGTCCTAAGACGTCCAGAAGCACCAAACTTGCCAAAGTACTGAACCCCACCCCCTAACTCCCCCAATGAGGACGGATTCAGTCCGGTTACTTCAATCATGTATCCACGACATTTATAAGCGTTTCCCAAGATTTCCAGTTTCCCCCTCCAACTCCCTGCAATGTCAACAGATTTGTTGACTTCCCCCCCCCCCTAGATGGTCAAATCATGAAAACGACTATTTCTAATTTAATCTGGTCCGGTCCCTGAAACACCTGCCAAATTTCATCGTCCTAGCTTACCTGGAAGTACCTAAAGTAGCAAAATCGGGGCAGACCGACAGACAGACTGACAGACCGACAGAATTTTCGATCGCTATATGTAACTTGGTTAATACTAAGTACCATAAAAAATTAATAGGATTACGGAGGGGTAGATAAATTCAAAGGAAAATTTACAAAAAAATTGAGTGACCGACCACGGAGAAACAACGAAGTGAACCAAATAAAACTGCTTCTAACAACACGATCCTAATAACTTATTAAACAAAAAAAAGTTTTATCGAATGAAAGTAAGGAGCAACATTAAAACTTAAAACAAACAGAAAATATTACGTATATGAGGGTTCGTCCCCTCGTCAATACCTCGCTCTTTACGCTAAAGTTAGAATTTGTTCTAATTCTTTAAGAGTGATCCCTGAATCACAAAAGGTTTAATTAAAATAAATAGCTCTTTTGAAAGGACAAAAAAAACCTTAGCGTAAAGAGGGAAGCATTGACGAAGGGGGCAAACCTCCTGATATATGTAATAATTTCTGTTAGTTTTAAGTTTCAGTATCGAATCTTCGACCTCGGTCCTCAATATTTAGTCAAAATGCTTAAAATAGATTTCAAGATGGACATATTTTAGCTAAAAATCAAATTTTTGGATACTAAGAAAACACATTCATGGACCAAAGTTGACAACCCACGTATTGAGCCGGGTCGCTCCTTACTTACAGTTCGTTACCACGAAACTGTTTTATAATTTGAACATTAAAATAAACATACCTATTTATCTTATATGGACTACGCGACATTTCAGTATCGAATCTTCGACCTCGGTCCTCAATATTTAGTCAAAATGCTTAAAATAGATTTCAAGATGGACATATTTTAGCTAAAAATCAAATTTTTGGATACTAAGAAAACACATTCATGGACCAAAGTTGACAACCCACGTACAAAGAGTAGTTTGAGATATGTTGATCCCAATTGGTAAAAACTAGGAGAATCCTGTTCTTGGACAATCTTAAGATACAACTTGGCATAATAAATACCAAGATAAAATTCAGCTTCCCCTTCTGAAGACACGCATCAAAATTCTCCAAGCTTCTCGAGACATGTAAAGAAATCTTAACCAGCTTTGAAATACGTCTCCTTAAAGTTAATGTAAACTTAATTTCAAAACTATTACGTTGAGAAATAATAGTGTACATAAATCCAATTTATCAGAGTCGGATACGTGATTCATCGGTGAAAATAAAATTTTACAAATAGAACTCTGAGTCAGCCAACCATCTAGGGCCAAGTAACTATGAGGTTATCCTAGAAGGGGGTGGGAGAAGGTAGGTTGCATATATGGGAGGTAAGCCGTTTACCCATGCCACTTAACCAAACACTTGGAAAACTATATGTTCTATGACCATCTTAGCTCTATGACTATCTACCTTAATTCTAATGCCCTAGGAATGCCTCTTCTGCAAATTTGAGGTTCAAGGACACCGTCTCACAGAAGCGACAGGTATCTTTAGAAGGTACCTTAAAACTCAAGTCAAATTTTGCAGAGAAAACATAGTAATAATATTTTTCCTTAACCGGTTTTTTATTTTCATTGGCACATTTTTCTACGTTTAACCCATACATTTCTTTAATAGTCAGTTCTGGGTTGAGATTCTTTTTATCCATATATTTACGTCTCCTTAAAGTTAATGTAAATTTAATTTCAAAACTTTTACGTTGAGAAATAATAGTGTAAATAAAGCCAATTTATCAGAGTCGCATACGTGATTCGTCGGTGAAAATAAAAATCGACAAATAGAACTTTGAGTCTCATGCAATTCAGATTTATTTACTTTAGCATGCTGGTGCAGTCATGTAAAATTTTATTCCTTAGATAATATCTTACAAAATAAATAACTTACATAACTTCACTCATTATAGGCATATACGTGAGACTTTTCGCGGTGCGGGGTATCTATAGCACACTAAGAAGGCAAAATAAAATGGAGAAAAAGAAAAAATCTTGATTTTGTTGTGGTGATTTTGTCTTCTTCAGTTAGTTACAGCAACGTTTCCCAGGGAGGGATGAATCCCCATTATGCCAAAAATGCGAGATGGCCATTGTGGAAATAAGAAAGCATTCAACGGAAGAATATCCAACTAGGACTAGACACCGGCTTAAGATTTTTCATAATGCTATTGTTAAGCTGGAGGACATAGTAAGGGAAGGAGAAGTCCGACAGCTGGCAAGATAAACAGTAGGGGTGGGGAGGCCAAACCTATCATTGATAACCCCAACCATGAACGGAGCCTAGTTTTGGGGTGTAGAAAGAATGGGCATTGAAGGCCTGAGCCTCGACTCACTGATATTGGATCAACTCATCCTAATAATAATAATAGCATTTCCCCCCCCCAAAAAAAAAAATATATTTTCAAAGAAATGAGGGGTGGCTGACTTTCTGCCACCCGGTGTATAACTGTGGCAGAACTATGCTAAGCATGGTAGGACTGTGCCACGCATGGCGGAAGTGGGTTCCACAACGCTTAGCACTCTTGGCACATGTCATCTAGCGTACATGATTTCTAAGAGTCGGCCTTCCCTCGAAAAAAAGTAAAGAGCTTTATTAAAATCTAAGACAAACATAAATAAATTATACATCTTTTTTAAAATCAAACATTTCATGCCATAAAAGAACCGTAAATAAAGAGCCGCTCTGGTCAATAGTAACTAAAACTCTTAAAAAAGAAGAATTGAATGACAATTATTACATTCCAAAATCTAGTTATTACGTAGACTCCAAATATACAAAAATTAATTAATTTTAAAGTTACCCATCTAAAGCTACAAGTCTGAGATAATTTGTCTGGATGAAAACACCAAAAAGTCAACCAATCTTAACGTTTCAAGCAGTTATCAACAAAATGTCGAATTTTGCTTCTTTTTTTCTAAGGAGAATGATCATGGATGCCCGTAGCGTGATCAAGGTTTCGGCACTCTTTCACCTCACTTTGCCCGACATGACGAGCATTTTTTTTACGCATGAAGTCTTTTGGTCCATGAACTTGCGGGTGTAAGTTCTAAACTGATCAAGTATTTGCTCCTTTTCATTCTAACTTCCCAGCTCTCTCTAGCGTTTGTGATAGCATTTATTGCTTTTACATTTAGATGGTACAATTTTATCACGTTTTCAGTAACAAGGACGTTTTGAGACCTCCCACTAATTCCGTGTAGATCCTTTAACCTTGAGACAAGAATGCATTTAAAAGAGGAAAAGAGGGAAACAAAGCAAATAGGGAGAGGAGAAAACTCCCATTTGGAGATTGCTAAAAGAGAGATTGCCAAGATTGCTAAAGGAAATTATACAAAATTACTGGCTGACATTACAGCTTTCAGTCATGATATTGAGAACATAAAAGCAAGAAGTGACCAAGGTGGATCATCAAAGCCACCGTGATTTGGCAAATTTAATTTTAGGGCCGAGATGTAATCAATATATTTTTCGGTAATAATAACGCAATAACAGGACTGTATCCAGGATTTTTTTCGGGGGGGGGGACTAAAGTTCAAAAACGCATCACAAATTTGGCCATATGCATTTTATTATGTTCTTACGAGCCGGACAAACATTTCGAGGGGTTCAAACCTCCTACGACCCTGGATAAGGCCTTGCCCAATAAGAGAACATTTTGGTATGGCAACACAACATCAGATTTCGATGTGCGAAACAAGCAGAAAAACAGTGTATGTGAAGAAACAGTGACAAGCTCATCCTGTGACTCCAAGATCCTGTTTGAGGGCAGGCAAAATACATGAAGCGGTACACTTCAATGACAGTTCAAAAGCTCATAGCAACTTGATTTCCGGTATGGTAACACTGTATCAGAGATAGCTCAAATAATCTCAACTACACTTTATTGGAGCAAACCATGGAATTCAACATACTCCTACGTGAAACACTAATTAAGGTGTACGTTGTTATTATAAAAGTAAAGAGCAACATTAAAAACCAAAATGAGCAGAAGATTCTGTTTAGGAGGGGGGACTGCCCCTTATTCATCCAAAATGTCCGTCTCATGGTCATAGATACTTGGGAGGAGGCTCATTCGATCAGAGATTATGAGTTCGAGTCCTTTTTTTAAGTCGAAAGTGATTTGAGACCAACCAATTTCTGTTCTTAAACTGTTTTTTATGTCCGGTCCTTTTGATATCCCTTAGGACGCCTGATCGACATTTTGAGGTACCTATTTTTTACTTTCTCTTTGGCAGCTAAATTTTGCGGGTGGGGGAGTTTTCCCTCGGGAAGAGGGGTAAACGCCTAGACCCTCCAACGGACATCTCTTCAACAACATTGAAAACCTCAAAAGCCATCCGATTAGATGATTTGCCTTCCTAAAATGTTGACAATGTCCAGCGACATAGCGAGAGAGGAGGGTTATCAAATCAAATTTAAGCGTGGGCGGAGCGTCATCAAATCAGTGGCATTTCAGGAAAATGTGCAGGCGGGCGAGTTTTGTTAGATAGCCAATGTAATTGAGGACCACTTTAACCCATGTATTTTGCTGGTAGTGAAATATCTACGTAAGCATTAATAAGTTGTGCTTGAAGAGCCAGTAAATAAACCAAGGGCGAAAATCTATCAAACTATATTTGAGAAAGAAACTTTTTAGCTGAAAAACGCACGTTTCAAAAGTTGCAGAACATAGTTAGCAGATATATAAGCATAAATCATTGCAGACACTGCCACTTACTAGCTTACGAGGTGCTCGCGAAGAACCGAATGCATTATTCACATAAAGCGTGATACATATTAAGACCACCCATATCCGCAGCGGCAAGGTTGCGTTTTGGCTAAAGTTTCAAATCAAATATACAGGTTTAAACTACGACATCCTTTATCGCTTGAAAAAAATCGTTTCAAGAGATTTTCTTTGTAATGATTTTTCAATGGTTCATTAGCCCATTCAGATATCATATTGGGTCACCGCACTCGTGTACACAAACTTATTTTTCCTGTGAGACTTAAATGTATTTTTGTTTTCATCAAGATACTTCAAATAAGTTGTAGAAACTTTGGAAGGGCACATTTGAATGGAAGCTAAAGGTCATAGTAACATTTGTAAGAATGAACAGTGATCGTAGGGCATCCAGTCCCCTTCAACACCCTTTTTTTCAAACCAATCCGATTACAATTTTAAGTTAGCCACTAAAAACTTTACTGTAACGAGCGAGGGTAGGCTAGGTATAGGTTCCACATGCTTGGTACAGTCCCCCAAACCTAACCTACAACAAGTTCCATGAAGAAAATAAGTCTCAAGAGGAGAAAAATCAATGTAAAAGTTTCACGAAGCAATAGATTCAAGTCGGAAAGTGAAAAGTTGCAGTAATCCGAAGATTTAAATCTTGTTTTTTTTGTAGCCTGTATGTTGTTTCCTAAGATTATCGACGTATAACCTTCATTATCTTTTCTAGTATTTTTTTGTAACTAATTTAAAAAAGTCACGCAGGATCAAACACTCCTCTGTTTTCCAATGATAAATCCTCTTTTGGAAAATATTTTCCTTAATTAAATTGCACTTCGATTTGGTTTGACACAGTTATAGTATTGGTTAATATTAAGAGTATTTTGGAGTGTTTTTCAGTTTTTCTATTTAAGAATTAAGATTTTGGGTTGTAACTTAAATTTTGGGCATAATTTGGATATTCAAAGTTTTCGAAACAACAATAGCTTTTTTTTCACCATGAATTTGTAACAACAATTTTGCTATGGAATTCCAGGTGAATGAGCAATTTGATTGTTATTCATATGAATTGGAAATCTGCGTAAACTTTCGTCTGCTATTGGGCTTCGGCTATGTTGACCCCTATCCTGAAGGCAACCTTTAATAGACATGTTTAGTCCACCGTTTTACTAAGGAATATTTTCACGTTACATTTCAATACAATCAAAGTAATAACATTTTGATTACGTCAAAATGGGACGTTACGAATCAATACAACCCAGATCTGTTTCTTTATCTTTTGTTTTAATAGAGTTTTCCTTGAGATTCTGACATTTGGATGGGGTGTCTATAGGGCAAAATATTTTAAGGCAGATCAGGGTGCAAGAAATAACGATTCTTCGTGCTAAGAATCAGTGTAACAGCATTTTTTTTCAAAATTTATCGTCCTTGTTAAGATTTCCTTTGTTCTGTCTAGCTGCTCTAAGTTCAGCCGACTTGAGAGAAAAAAAATGTTTATCCCTCTTTGGAATTTTATGTTTCTATAGGGCCCTGTTTTTTTTTTCTATTTGGCTCGTTTGACCAGCATAATGGGGCTGTTACTTATTTTATTATCGCAGATCCACTTTTTTTCCATAGCCTTTGACCTTTCTGAGGTCCCTTTGTCTCTGTCTACTTCCTCAGCAAATCTAAACCAGTCTGAAAAAAAAATCGTTGGCCCACTTGCAGGTGCTATATCTTGATTAATCTTGATTAATAATATGTTAAAACTTTAAAACATTAAAACTTTAACATTAATAATATGTTAAAATGTTAATTAATAATATGTTAAAACATATTATTTTCACTAAGGTCTAACCGGCCCTGTTTACATACCATGTTGGCTACAACTCTGTCAGAGACGTGGAAAGCTTTGGTTCGATTTTCGACTTACCTTTTTACTGCATTCAATCTGCATTTTGATTTAGAATTACAGGTCAGGGTGCTTTGTTTACGAGAATTCATACCTGATTATGACAGCATACTCCTGTTGAAAATGCACGCTGCAACCCCTTAACACACTGTTGCGCAACAAATCTTTATTTCCTTTTAAAATAGGAGTTTGTTTTTGCAGTCTATATGACGCTAACTGATCGTACCAAAATCAAAAGACGCACTACCCCTGATTGCGAACAAGTGTTGAAGAATATCATCTTGAAAATTCAATAATTATTTTTCTTGAATTTGCAATTTTACTTGAAATTTCATTGCATTCATCAAAAAAAAAACTTTAACATAAAAATTTATGAAATGCTCAGAGACCACGAATCGGTATGGACCAAGTTAATATTTACATTGCAGTAAAAAAAATACCTTAATGCAAACTCCTTTAGTAAGGACAAATCAAAGTTTCAAACAGGAATGTATTTTTACCTTCAACTCTAGCTTCATCCGGGGTGATAGTTGCACATTTGATTGCAACATTGTGTTTCAGCGTTGCATATGCAGAGTCAAACGTCACTTGATCATCTGTCTGGTCTCTATGTGGAAGTCCAAGGTCAAAATATAGACATTCAAGCTAAAATAGAATGAGAGAAAAAATTATCATTTCCTTTTTGCTTTCCCAATATATAGCAAATCTGTGAGAAACCTCAAACAGCTAATTAAACTTGTAAAAGTAGTTTATATAGACTACTAGTTTAGTAGTAGATAGAAGCCTATATCGTAGAGTAGTCTATACGTGCAGTAGTATATAATGTATAGTAGTCTATATCGCATAATAGTCTAGATTATAGCAGGCCCATTCTAATAGACATTCCACATAAGAGGAAGACGAAGTGGATATTTCTCTCTAAGAACGTTACAAAAGGACGTTCCTCTTCTGCAAAAATTTAGGCTTGAAACCATGTTTGGTGATATTTTACTCCTACTCGAGAAAGTATTTTATATGAGCTCCACACACCCCATCCAGTGGCTGTACTGGCCAGTGGCGTTGCTTCAGAGGGGCAGTTCCCCTCCTCCCTCCAATAATTTTGAGAAAAAATTGTATATAGTCCATGCCCCTTGGCTATCCGAATGGAGACCCCCTTCCCCCCCCCTCAATAAAAAATACTTGAGCTAGGCTCCTGGTTCTAGTATATCTTAAGGGTAGCCAAAATATTGATTGGGACCCTCCCCCATGCCTCTCACAAAGTTTTAAGACCAATTTTAATTTATTAACAAAATTGTTTTCTATTATCATTTAAACTATTTATCTATTTAATTAGTATTATTTTAATTTAAATGTCAATATTTAATTATTTCTCTATTAATTCATTAATTTATCAATTATTTTCATTACTAACTGCGGCCTCAACTTTATTCCAATAAAAATCTAATTTCAAAATGACTATAACCGTTAGATTATCTATTGGAAATTTTGCGCCCATAAAATTCCTGCACACGGGCCAAGTGCCCCCTCTGTCATCTACCACCCCCCACCCCCAAAAAAATCGCCTGTGACACCATCCCAAACAGGTTCTAACTGGTGCTCATAGTAAGCAATATTTTCAATAGAAATGGTGGTAAAAGAATTATTTTTGATGACCTGTTTCATTATTTTCTAGTATTTCAAAAACAAAGACACCAAATCACACCTTAAAACCCTTTCATTTCATAACTAACAATAAAAAAAACTTTTTATTTTACTTTTCTTCTTATGAATCTATTTTAAGTTATGGGCGCATAATACCTTTTCTTTATTCATACGGTTCGTGGTAACAAATCATTACCATACCACGTCTTCAAAAAAGCCAGATGATATTAATGAACCGCCACGGAAAAAGCAGGGTAGCAAAGCAGCAATGCTCAAATTTGGCAATTTTCAAATTTGTTGGCAGATTTTGTCTGAAAATACCATTTTGACGCATAAATATCCTTTTTGCTCAAAGAAAAAGCTGTCAAAGCACAAGTTGTGCTGCTAAAGCGTCAGCAGCTTTTGGAATTCTGTCGAATTTTGCTACTGGCAGCTTTGGGATTTTGTCCATACCTGTTAATGAAATTCAAACTGATAGTCAGCAAATAAAAGAACCTACTGTAGGGGTTTCTAGCTCCTTAAAAATACGAAATTTTGTATTTGTACAAGAAAAATACTATGGATCGGTGCTTTATTTTTTTTTTCTCAGTGGTGATTGTATCGACCCAATGGTAATAAAAGATCGGGAGATGAGTTTATTCGAAAGTAGGCCTAAGTTAAAAGTAACAAACAAACACAAACTAGAAATAATAGGGAAAATCTTTTCAAGACAGTGGAAATTAATTCTGTGGATGTTTCGGCCCAATGTCCAAGGGCCGTCTTCAGCACAATACGAGAAAGAGAATATATATATATATATATATATATATATATATATATATATATATATATATATATATATATATATATATGTATATATATATATATATATATATATATATATATATATATATATATATATATATATATATATATATATATATATATATATATTCTCTTTCTCGTATTGTGCTAAAGACAGCCCTTGGACATAGGGTCAAAATATCCACAGAATTGATTTCCACTGACTTGAAAAGATTTTCCCTATTGTATCTACTTTGTGTTTGTTTGTCATGGAAAGGCAGTGTGGTCTTCGTCGCTATTTTTAAATTAAAAGTTCTATTATACTCTTAAAGTGACCAACAAAGATTGGAGGGTACCTATCCTCCCTCCCTTGCCCCTTTTTCCCCAAATACGTCGGCTACAAATTTTGAAGTAGGCTTTTGATTCAGCATAGTTGAAAGGTTCAACAACTGTACCTCTGGGGATGACATGAGCCCAAAAACCCCCGGGAAAGAGCTTTAATTTATGCCATTTACCCATTGTTTGTATATAATGTTTGTTATAGCAAAATATACGGAATTTTTGTGGGGGAATTTTCAGTAGGAGATGGGGATTTTGGCGGGGATAATTTCTGTTGGGAGGAAAGTTTACAGGAAGAATTTTCCAGGGAAAACTTTAGACAGGGGTAAGATCTCCTGGCATGTTTTCAAAAACAGTCAGAAACTAAAGTGAAAAAAAAGTTTTATCAACTGAAAGTAAGGAGCAAAATAAAAATTCAAACTAAGAGAAATTGTTTCGTATATGAAATACCCCCCCCCCCTTCTCAACCCCCACTCTTCATGCTAAATTTTGCCTTTTGCTCCAATTTTTTAAGAACGATTTCTAAAACAAAATGGTCGTTGAATTTCAATGAGAAGCATTTTTAAAGAGCTTAAAGAATTTGGCGTAAAGATTGAGGGTCACACCATTGAGGTACACTTCCCCCCCCCCCCAAAAAAAAAAAAAGCTATACAAAATAGTTCTGTTCGTTTCAAATTTTTATTGTTGCTCCTTACTTTCGGTTGAAAAACTTAATTCTTTTCAATCTAATATAAATTGAAGTTCAGAAGGATAACTAAATATCTTTTGCCCTCAAACCTCTCTGTTCATAAAAAGACGTTCATCCAACCTCTCTGCTCATAAAAAGCTTGTAAATTCAAGCAATACTCTAGGCAGAAAACCCTTCCTCTGAGGAGGTTTACATTTTTTTTTCTATTGGTTATAAGTTTACACGTAATTTTGTATGAGTTATAATATGATCACAGTGGAGAAAAATGATCGTGATATGAATTAACTTTTTTTTTGGGGGGGGGGGGGTTACTCGCTTAATACTTCGATTTATCCAACCTCTGAAATGGCATATGAGTAAACTGAACAACTGTAGACAGAACAATCTATTCAGGTTCATGTAACAAAAAAAAACATTATTGAGAAATAGCTAAATCTACAACTTTTAATGGACGAGTTTTAAAGACTGTCCACAAAAGTGATATGAAACACCCTAGATCATATCCAGGATTTTTGTTCGGGAGCGGGGGGACAAAAAACTTTTTTAAACGCATAAAAAAATTAATATGCATTTTCATTAAGCTTTTGCAAGTCAGACAAAATTTTGGGGGCGGGGGCCCATTCAAAAACCTTAATCCTCTCCCTCGGATATGGCCTTGGGAAAAACACAAAAACAAAATCAATTTTATTTAGCTTACAATAACAAAAAAAGAGAATAACAGACCTTTAAATACGGGAATATAAGTGTTTCTTTAATTTTCTCCCAGATAATCCTTGTCATTTCATCTCCATCCATTTCAACAACTGGGTTTTTAACTTGGATTCGTTTTTCTGTTCCATCTAAAATGGTAGGTAAACAAGGTACTTAACATAATCAACATACTCATTAACATAATCATTAACATAACATAATCATTGAGAAGTAGAATACTTTGAAATAGACTTAGACTACAATAGAAACTGAAAATAAATGGGTTATTATCAGGATTTTGATAAATCTGAACTTACTTGTTTTTATAATACTACATTGTTCAATTCCAGAGAAGAGAGAGAGAAGGGAATAGTGTCCCTTTTAATTTGTAGATATATATGTTTATTTCTTGACTTTTTTTGTCCCCTTCCCTTTTTTCTGACTTATATTTTTGACTTTTTTTCTGACTTGTATCTTTATACATAATTTGATAATTCATTATTATTAGTGTTTTTTGCTTTGTTTGTTTTATTAGTCGACTCCAAAGTGTTAATTCGGCCCCCTGAGGGCTTGTGATAGTGATTTTTTTTAAATAAATATATTATCTCTATCTCAGAAGCAAAGATGAATTGAACGGGGAGGCAAGCAAGGAAGAGATGAAGGGGGGGACAAGGAAAGTGAGAGAAAGAGATGAGAGGCTGATTCCTATGACTCGTATGCTCGTCTGCAGGTTCAGATAATGCTTCATCCTCACTGAGATCTACCCAATGCTATCTAGTTTTTTTAAACCTCAGTTAGATCTACAAAATTTAGACTGCAAGCATCTACAGTATTGTTACATGCACTCCTTGGTGTTCCATGGTTAAAAGTCTTTAAAGCATAAACATGTTTATTACTTAGAGATGGTGCTTTTAGTTAAACCTATTATGAATGTTATGCCTTTTGAGTTCAAACAGTTCATAGTCACAAATTGCAAGTGAAGAGCCCCTCGCCTCAATAGTAACTGAAACTTCAGAAAATGGAGTGAATAAATACATCAAAACTCTAATGATGTACCAATAGATACATCAAAAGAGTTGGCTTTTTATTCTGATTCTAAATATATCAGTTTCATTAATTTAGTGTTACAAATCAAAGGCTACAAGCCTGAGAAAATTTGATTTTCCCAATTTTGGGGAAATACTCCTAAAAATCAAAGAAATCTTAATTAAAATCACACTATCAGATTCAGCATATTAGAAAACCCAACAGAAGACGTTTCAAGGTCGCATCTGCAAAAAGTGGAATTTTGAATTTTCGCCAGAAGCAAGATTGCAGACATGTCTTTATTTGTATTTCCTAGGGGTGATTGTATTCAACAAAAGGTTCTAGAATATTGGGAAAGGGGTTAATCAAAAGGAAATTATAACTTCTAGGTCTCTTTTTGAGTGATCAAAAAGATTAGAGGTCAACTAGCCCTCGCCCCTGGCGTTTTTCGTGCCGATGGGTTTCCTGGGCTGAAGTTGGGAGGGGCGGGAGGTAATTTTACACTCAAGAAAATTTTCCATAATTTTCTATAAGAAAGTCTCTATATTTGTCTTACTTTCTATTTCTGACTCAATTTTACATGTGCAAATGTTCCAAGGGAATTGTTTGGGCAAAATTGTCAGCAGCGCTGGAATTAACTGGAGGATTTTTTCGTAGAGGGGGGGGGGGGGGTTTACGTGGGAGAAATCCTTCGTGGGGAATTTTCCACGGAAGCAGTTTTCTACTGGGGAGAGGCGTATTTTCAGAGGAAACTTCCACGGCAGGGGGGGGGGGCAATCACTAGCCTGATTTAAAAGATGATCAGAAATTAAACTCTTTTTCAAATGCAAAAATGCCATGGAGAATTTTTAAGGAGGAATCGTTGGGCTTGAAAATTTCCAAGGGGAATTTTCAGCAAGCATCAAATTCTACAGAGCTAATTTTACAGGGGGGAGGGATTTACGTGGGAGGAACTTTCTATGGAGGAATGGAATTTTGTATGGAGGGAGAGCCATTACTTGAAAAACGATCAGAAATTAACTATAAAAGCAAGGTTTTTTAACTGAAGGTAAATAGCAAAATTTTAAAAGCAAAAATAATTCTGCATACAAGAAGGGCTGACCCCTTCTCAATTCATTGTGTTACACTAAAGTTTGTTCAGTACTTTTAAACAAAAATTCTTATTCGAACTAAACAACACTTGTGTTTCAGGTGTTTTTGTAAAGAGTTGGGACAAAAAAAAAATCAAAATTAGCAAAAGGAGCAAGATATTGAAGAGGGAGAAACCCTCCCTCCCCATATACAGAATAATTTCTGTTCGTATTAGATTTTAATTTTAGTGCTTATTTTCAGTTGAAAAAAAAACTAATTTTTCACTTTAATTTTTGAAATAGGATGAAAAGAAAGTTAAAGCCATAAATGGTTATTTGTGGCCAAAAACGTTTGGCAATAATACTACTTGGTTATAATGGAGGTAAACAGACAAAAGTCCTGTCCTCGATAATATATTTATATTATATAATCTGTATATTATATCTAGAATTCTAGAATATAAATTTGACATTTTCACAAGAAAAATGCTTTTCAAATGAATAAACTTGGCTTATTGATCAACAAGTCTGACTATATACTGGCTTAGGCATGACAGAACATCTATCAACAACACATTGAGTTGTTCATTCATTTAAAAAAAAAATTAAACTCAATCCAAACATTGTTCATTCAATAAAGGCTAAAAAAATTGCTTTAATGAAAGGAAGTCCATAAATTTATCTTTACATCCTAAGGACTATTTGTCAGGATTAAATGTCATACAAAATCAACTCCAGATAAGGAACTAAATAAAAATTTTGAATATCTAAGCCACTAAATAGAAAATTAATGAAATCAAAGTAAACAAAATTAGAAGATACCCAGAGGTAGTTTGTAAGCACGCAACTGGAAGGCATACACACGAGCAGTTTAAACTGCAGCCCCTTGGTGGATATAAGGAGCATGGGCCTCACCCTGTTATTCATATCTTTAATACTTTCATTCTATGTCTTTCATATTTAAATGAATATTCTTATTATTTATTTAGTCAGATAAAATGAGAGCATGACTTTTTCTAGATATTTTTATTTTGAATTAACATTTAGAATTTCTCTGCTAGAGGGTGCAGTTCCAAGAGAGGTGCAATAGCCAAGAGGGTGCAGTTCCTGTTAGGGTCTTCTTGCTGTCTTGAAAAACAGTTGAGTTACCTTGGAAAGGTATGAGGCTTTAAATGCTTTTCTTAAGCCTCACTTGAATAGAGGTATATTTTGCAGATTCCACTTTATAACACCCTTCTCCTAACAGCACTACCTTTTGCAGGGAGAAGGCTTGGCCAACAATTTCGATAAAATCTTTCCTTATAACCTCCTCCCACCCTAATCAAGGTCTTCCTGCTTTTTGCTTGGCCTAAAAAGGATTCTCATTGGCATGTATGGACAATGTTCCAAAGCTGCCAGCAGCAGAATTCAACAGAATTCCAAAAGCTGCTAACAGTTTAGCAGAACAACTTGTATTTTAAGTAGTTAGCAAAAAGTAGTTTTAAAGGTAAAAATGGTATTTTCAGGGGAAATATTCCAACAAATTAGGAAACTGGCAAGTAACATTGCTACCCCACTTTTCCATGGCAGATCTTTGGAAATGTGTCATCCTTTATCAGGAAAATGTTTCTAAGTCACCTCAATCATTTTCTCATTATAACCCTGGAATACAAAATAGAGCAAAATTTTGCAGCTTACTGTTTAACATACAGCAAGTCATATGGGTACCCAGGAGAATTTGTAAATAGTTTATCCAGCAACAACATCTTCACTGCATCTACCATTTTTATTAGATTATTATTGAGCTGAGTGAACCTGAATACTTGATCATTCTTCTTGTTACCCAACATCACCTTCACTTATTCTCAGTTTAAGCAACTCAATTTTCTAATTTTTTTTTTTTAACTATTCCTTCATCCTGGATTCTTAAAAGCCCCAAAAAATCATGATTTACAAAGTTTCCAAAATTTACAAAAAGACTAAACAAGCTAATAAGTATATCTTTTCTTACTTCTTTTTTCAGTTAAATCATATTTTTCAGAATTTGTCAGGTTTCAGATACATTGAAAGCATGACTTTTCAAAAACATTCTGATTTTGTTTATAAGTTTACCCATTTCTCTGTTATTAACATCCAAGAATAGTATAGATCTAGTGGAGGAGCTTCTTGCTATCTTTGAAAGTAATTGTCACATTGGAAATGTATGATGCAGCACTTCTCTTGTACCTCATTTGAGCAGAAGAACTACATTGAAAAGCTTTACTTTTATAAAACAAAGACTGCAAAAGATCATCAAATGTCAGTACCATTTTGATGGGGAAGGAGTGAAGATAAGTCCCTTCCTTGAGGAGTATTAAGGCTCTGGTTCTGTTCCTGAGAATAATATTCTTCTAACTCAACTACTGCTGCTTTAACGAAAGCAAAATCTTTTACAAACATTTTGTTTTGTAACAATAACAGTGAAAAAAAAATTACAGTGAAATGAAATCTTGAATTGCTGAGTTTTCAGCAATTAGTAGCATTATATATCAAATTTTCAGTTTAATTTTATTAGTTCTACAAGGACTTTTCAAGATCCATATAGAATTCAATAAAATAAAATGACACAATATGTTTTGGACTTTTATGGTCAGGGAAGGGGTCCATAGCCAAGCCTGTGTTTCTAGTGATTTTTGTTTGTGTTATACTTGATTTGAATATTTGTTGTGAAACTTATTTATTCATTTACATTACTACCTGTTACCTCTATGTTTGCTAAGATATTTTTGTTATTTCTGCTGGTTTTGGTTTTCATTTATTCTTAATTAGTAATATCTGGCTGTTGTTTTGAATTTGGATGATTATATAAATTAATTTCTGATAATTTTAAGTTTAATATGGCACTTTCCTTTTCTTTGAAAAATGTCTTTAAAGGTGGTAAATAACAAAGAAATAGCTAAGCTTACAGTCAAGTAAGTACATCAATTAAAAGCCATTCTTTCTAAAACTTGAGACCCTATTAAAACTATGAATATATTGAAGATAAAAGAAAGAAAAATGTAATCAATTTAATACAAAAACGGGAATTCTATCAGAATAATAGTTTTAGTTTGGTCAAAAGGAGGGCTTTTGGAATGCTATATGCTAAGAAGGTATTTTAGATTTTACAATTTTTTATAGCCCGTAAGCCTAGAATTGAGGCTATAGAGAAAAAAAGTTGTTAAGAAAACAATTCTCAATTCATAAAATGTAGAATAATTGTAGCCCAGTGAATACATTTTAACTACAGTTCCACTATAGCCTACTTTATCTATCAACCCCAAATGCACAAATATGTGGTTCAAATTATAGGCTATGTTTCCTGTGTGGATTAATTACCCACATTTATAAAATATCCTGTGTGGATTTCCTGCTTCTTAATTATGTCACCATTGATTCAATTTATTGATATATGGGTTGAACCAAGAATGACACATGGGAAATTTACCATTTTGGCCATTCACTTGAACATTAGAGGGCATAGGGTATAGAGGAACTGCAGTTAAATTCAGTAATTACAATTATTCTGTATATTATGAAGCAAGAATTGTTTTCTTAACAGGTGTCCTTCTGAAGAGCCATAAATCTGGGTTTACATCAAGATTTTCTACACTAGATTTCAAAATTTTTAAGTAGCCTTATTGGTAAACATATCACAGTTCATATTTTTGACTTACCAATAAAGTGAACATACCACTTGATACCTTTTTTATGCTCTTTATGAAGATAATAATCACTTCTATTGCAAATTCAGACCCTTTTTGACCTAGCCAAGCCTAACTATAAATAATTTTGGCACTGAGAAAATTTATTGTTATTTTCTCATAATGACCAATAATTCATACTTTAATTGAAAATTTGTCATTTTTAGGAGCTAAAAAACTCCTTAAATTTGAATTTCCAATAGCCTAGAAGCAATTATTATATGTGTAGAGAGTACAAAAAAAGCATCAAGTGGTATATTTGCTAATATACCATTCAATAAAACAGTTTCAATAATATGAACTGTGATACATTTACTGCACTATTTCTTTCTGAGGAGCTGTTTTACTTAATTTAGGAGGGGAAAAAGAGTTGTTTCAAATTTTTTTTTAATAAAAAAGCAAAAACTGTGTATATTTTTAATAAGAATAAGCAAAAATTGGGCATTGAGTAATGCTTATAACAACATATTATTCAGATAGCTAAGAAACAAATTTACCTCCATAGTCAGAATTGCATCTTTAATCCAAATTTGACATTCATTTGCATCAGAAATTAACTTTACCCCTTACTTATACATACCAAATCAGGGCATATATTTTCACATTACAGGGTTGGAGTATTTACTAAAATCTGAATTCAGGATAGCCAACAATTTTGACTACATATGTAAGTTTGAACTTTACCCCCCCCCCCCCCTAATGTGCAAATATATACTCTGAACTGGTATATATATAAGGAGGTGGTAGAGTTCATTCAGCTGAATGTTCAATTTGGATTCAGGATGCAATTCTAACTGTAGATCTTTGTTTCTTAGCTATCTGAATAATCTGTTAATATGAACATTACCCCAGGTGTCTTCAAAATCAGCATCAGAGGGGAGACAGAATGGTCAATGTTGATATTACCTGAATAATTGTTTAGGGTCATGAAACTATTATTAATAGATGCATTTTGACTTTTGGAACATCTTTTTTCTCTTGCAAAACTACCACAAACTCATCATTATGGAGTTATTATATATTTGCACATTAGGGGGGGGAGGGTAGAGCATAGCATAGGCTATATTAAATATAGCAATGGTGAGTTTACATATTTAATATATGTTATCTTTTACCCCAACCCTCCTAATGTGCACATATATAGGCTAGCCCAAATTTGTTTTTATACTATTACAGATTTGTGATTTCAAATATCCAATCAATGAAAACCAAAATGATTGCAATTCTATATGTGTAAATACAAGAATATTTGGGCTGGAATCAATCCATAACGGTAAGTTCGAGGTAGTTTTGCAAGAGAGAAAAGATGTTCCAAAAGTCAAAATGCATCTATTAGGCTAACAATAGTTTCATGACCCAAAACAATTGTTCAGGTAATATCAGCATTGACCAACAGAACCCCTCTTAAATTAAAGCCATTGTTTTTGCCCGTAATGAACTACTGGGTAGGACTAGCCTATCGAGTCAACTCAGCTAGCCTAGATTTCTAGCTCTTTGGAAATTTCTAGCTCTTTGGAAATGTCTAAAGATAAACTTACAATTTTTGCAGTGAATTTGGCAGACAGCAGGTGCAGTTTTGGCAGAAACCGAGTTTAAAGATTTTATTAAAGTCCTAAGGGCCATGTTTCCTAAATGAAACTCCGAAAAATCTACAAAATCTTCAGGTGTTACTGTTTTCTACAACTTGAATTATTGCCAAGCTGCGTTTCCATAGATCAATCTAATCAAAGGTTCAGTCGGAAGACTTGCTCATACTCTCGAAGTTGATAATCCTCAAATTTGACAACGCCTTGTAAATGCGCTTCGACCAACTGTATTTGAATAACATGACTACCCTTCAGTAAAAACGATGAATTTCTTTCAGTATCATTTAGTTTGAATCGAATTCATTGTGTGTTTGACTTGGCACGGCCGGTAGTGTTGTTTCTTTTACCATCTCGGACCAATGAACTCGGTCCGTCAAAGATAAGCTATCACACGGGTATCATCTTGTAAATTTGGCAATTAATACGTTGTCCGACCATATTCAGTCATATGTCCACGTTTACTCTCTTTCTTAAAAGTGATTCCATAGCTACTTGCGAGGTAGTTTGCTACTTAACTTTTGAATTCAAGGGGTATCAGTCTTTTTTGCTTTAGATCCTGGTTGATTTTTATAGTAACTATTCATTGACTTGTTGCCAAATTTAAACAATAGAAGAAGAGCCTCTACCTCAAGTAGTAAATTTTATCTTAGATGTATAAGCAATTCATCTAAATAAGTATATCGTTCAGACTCCTCCCTCAGTGAAAAAATCATATTTCACAAGCCGCTCAGGGTAGACAACATCTGTTTTTCGTGTTTTTATCGAGAACCGACAACATCTGTATATCTTCTAGCTCCCGTCTGTTGCAATTATCAGCGGTAAAAGACGTAACAAACAACAATGTGACTGCTGTGACTCTGTATTTGCTTATTTTTGCTTTCTATTGTGCAGTCTCTTGTAGTTTTAGATTGCATGGTTCCGAAATAGGATATGAAAGATATGAGTCTCTATTCGCTGATTTTTGCTCTCTAGTATACAGTCTCTCATTTTATTAGATTATAAATTTCAAACTGGAAAGGTTTAAAGTAGAGAAAGTTTTTGAGTCCGTGGCAATTGGTGAGGAAACTGTTAACTGTTAAAAACGAGTTAAAAATAACTTGAAGTTCTGATGATGAAATGGGTCTCTTGCTACGTAACCGTGAAAAGCAGCATATATTTCATGCCAAAGCTCGGTAACATCCACTGTTTGTTTTCCAGAGTAAACTTTCCAGACAAAAGTAAACTAATTTCACATGTACTTTTACTTGAGCAAGAAAAGTTCTTGACTTGTAGACCACATTTAAAAAATGTCATTTGCTTTTACTTTTCAGTTAAGAAATGTTAATTGTAATACTCGTGACTCTTTCTTAAGCTGCCAGGCAAAGGTCAATCTTAAAAAAAGAACTATACCAATTTTGTACTTTTGACATGAAGTTGGTGTTATTATGTGAGATACAAATTGGACTATGACGTGAAGAGTAAATCAAAGCCATTAAAGTAATATCAAATTTTCAACTCAGCAACTAAAGGAAAACATATCAAGTGTACAAAATACCGCTATTAGTATTTTTTGATTTCAGATATACCTTAAGATGATTCAGAGAGAGTTTAAATTTGATAATGGAAAGATGGTTGAAATAATTAAAGAAAGTGGAGAAAGGATCTGGAATATATAGCTAGATGGCATAATAGTAAAATATTGCACTGGCGTGTTAATAAATCGAGAGGGAGTAGTCAATTCGGACTTGTCCCAGTTAAAAATAGGAACGAGGCCGCAATTATTGATAAGGAAAGAGTTAAAGAGAGATGGGTGAAACATTTGAAAATGTGATAAGCCAAGATACAGTCGCAGATAAAGATATAGTGGAAAATGAAAGGTTTGTAATACCTTGGATGTGAAGGAAGATTTGTTTTGTGAGGAAGATTTAGCAACACAACTAAAATGATTAAAAAATAATAAGGCTCCAGGTACTGATAGTTTGGTAAATGAGTTTCTTAAATGTGGTGGCTCTGAGGTTAAAATTAAGTAACTGAAGATTATGAATAGGATTTTTGAAAAAGAGGAAGTACCTAACAATTTTAGAAAAACCTTAATCAAACCCCTATATAAAAAAGGTCATAAGAGTGATTGTTTTTTATTATCGAGACATTAGTCTGGTCTTTAGTTAGCAAATTACTTAGTAATACGATATTTTTTCCACCGAGAGATGCCGTTGACAAAGTTTTAAGAGAAGAGGAAGCGGTTTTAAAAAAGGCAGAGGATGTGTCGACCAAATTTTCACTCTTAGGTAAATAATTGGGGAAGGCCTCAGTTGTCATGCGCCTTTGGTCCTAAGTTTTCTAGATTATCAGCAAGCGTTTGATTCTGTTGATAGAAGAGCTTTAGCAAAGATCTTATCTTAATATGGCATATCAGATAAATACATTCAAGTGATTAGTGCTCTGAACGAGAATAATACTGCTGCGATTAAAGTAGGACATGAGGTTAGCGGATGATTTTCTATTAAATCAGGAGCTAAGCAATGTTGTGTTCTGTCCTCTTTTACATGGAACTTTTCGATGGACTTCGTCTTAAGGAGCACAGGAAAGGCAATTGGAGACTATGGAATCAAATGGGGAGGAAAAACGCTCCTGGACTTAGATTATGCTGATGATTTAACCATCCTAGATGAATGTGCGAGCAAAATAAATGAACTTTAAGGGATTTTATGAGTTCAGGGTTCTAGAATAGGTTTGAAAATTAATATTAAGAAAATTTCGTCACTAAGGCTAGGAATAAGTGAAGACGAAAAGGTGACGTCAGTTAATGAAAAGATTGATGAGGTGGGTAGCTTCACTTACCTTTGCAACCTTACTAGTAAAGACGGTAAGCAGTGAAAATGTTAAAAGTAGAATAGCCAAGGTTCAGGTTTTTTTTTACACTTCATAAATGTTTGAAAGAATAGGAAGAAAATTCTGCAAACCAAGATTAGAATTTTGCAAGGTATAAAGATGACAATGGTCAAGTGTGGCTTTGAAGTGTGAGTGCTCCGAAAAGTGGATGAAAATTAACTAGATGTTTTCCAGAAAAATTGCCTATGGATTGTTCTGGGTACCCAGCTTTCTGACCGTATTTCAAACAGTTGGCAGTACGAAAAAAGTGGTTTGATCCCGCTTTCTAGCGCTATAATGAAAGAAAGGCTGAGATTCCTAGGGCACGTTATTTGAATGAAAGATGGCAGATTGCCTTATATTTTCCTTTTCGGCCAGCCGTTTAGAGCTAAACAAAAATCAGGTTTCCCTCATCTGGGTTGGGAGGATGTCATAAAGAAAGATTTTAAAGAAAAAGGAACTTAAAGGAAGGGTGCAAAGAGGAATGCTTTGAATAGATTGGGATGGAGAAGGAGCATGCGTAGATATGTAGGCCTCAGGCATCTCGGTGCTACGGTGAGTTGTTATTAGTATTAGTAATAGTAGTATTGCTGAACACAACAGCATAGAATATTTTCTCCGTGCAGGCGTGAATAAAGTAGCGTCAGCAACTGAAGTCTTTTAGTATTATCACAGATGCAATAAAAAACAAGGTCATGTGAGTATTTTGAGCCCCTCCATTAATAGCTGCTTGGATAACAATAAAGGAGGAAAGATTTAAAAATTCTGATACCTTTGAGAAGACTTTAGAAAGACAAATGAGGTCACTATATGAATAACAAGGCAATTAAGGGGAACAAACTTTTAGACACTTGAGACTATGTTTTAATTGCAAGAAAAGTATAAAAAATGAAACGAGAACTGAAATTTTTCCAGATGTCTACAAAATCTGTTTCTTTTAACATTTTGTTTTTTAGTCGCTACAACAGACAAAAATACCAGAAGTCTATCTTTCTGTTAAAAAATACCAAGGAAGGAAATTGACTAATCTAAAGAAACGTTGAATACCTTATCGAAATAATGCCAATTAACAACTTTATAACATAGAGGGCGAGCTCTTAAATTTCGGACACTAATAGAGACCAAAAAGTTTTGAAAGTAAAGCTTCTTTTTCACATGATTGACAAAAACTTCTTATGATTTGGTTTTCATTCTCAGCACCATCAATTAATTAGATGATTACAAATTTGATTTGAACCACAGTGTTATTAGAAGAATCCTAGTCTCTAATAATTTTGATCCCGTTTGTTCTAATTTATTTGGCCCCGTTCATTCTATCCCCTAGAGGTATACGAACTAAGCTACAAAAAAGTTAATCCATAGTTAGTTTACTTACGAAAGATATCACTTTAATTGGTTTCGCTAGTGTGTGTAAATGCCCCCCCCCCCAGATGACGCCCATGGCTCTCATCAAGACTTATGACTAATGAAAGAGATCAAAATAATAAAGTACAATAATAAAAATGTTTCTTAACTACAAAATATTTTATGTGTGGCCATCTAAAATTTAAAATGAATGTTTTTTTAATTTTTGATTCAAGTGTAATGGGGCTAAAACAATTTAGTAGGAATGTCTAAAAATGCTTTTGCCACAAGTCGTCACCTAATCCTTAGAATTTGTAATTTCCTTCACTAGAGTCCTATGTCTAGTTTGAACGAAACGCATCTTCTCTTATATAAAATATTTTTTAAAAACAGTCACCCAGCTGATTTTAGCTGAGGCAGGTGTAGGTTAAATTTGTGAGGTGATTTATGACGCTTTTTTATTAAAAGTCAAGGTGAAATGTTTTATTTATGGCTTACGGCGGTCTATTCCCCTCCCCCCATTGCACATGGATTTATCTAGGGCTAAGTCAAGAAAATGAGTAGAGTAGACTAGTGGGTCTCGAAAAAGCAATAATGTAGAGATAGCTTTCAATTTGCTAATTTTATAAATAGTGTAATGCTTATGTTAACCAAATTTTCAGGTAACTAAGGAGCAAACTTTTTAAAAATATTCTTCCAACTGAGGCAGGTGTAGATTAAATATGCAAGGTGATTTATGGTGCCTTTTTATTAATAGTCAAGGTAAAATATTTTATTTGGGGCTTACTATTCCCCCCCCTTTGCTTATGGATTTATATTGGCTAAGTCAAGAAAATGAGAAGAGTAGACTAGTGGCTCTCAAAAAAGTAATAATGTAAAGATGCCAAATAACTTTCTATTTGCTAATTTTTCAATAGGGTAATGTTTATGTTAACCAACTGTTCAGTTAGCTAAAAAAAAACTTACCTCAAAAGTCAGAATTACATTCTGAATCCAAATTTAACATTTATTTGCATCAGAAATGAACTGTACCCCCAGTCCTATATTTTTACCAGTAAAATTTTAGTTGGTAAAATTCTAGTTGATTGACTTTTTGCTGTCTTGGAAAGGGGTTAGGTTGAGAAAATGAAACTTTCAGGGATGGGTCTAAAGGTTAAAGTAGCCTATGTCCCAGGAAGGTATTTTGAAGTACCCACTCCACTCCTTCTCCCTCTAGAGGGTCCTGAAATTTGCCTACATGACAAGATGATAGGTCTACATAGCCTATTGAAATTTTGACAAAACAACATTTTACCTTAATTTTCAGTTACCAGTTGCCTTTTCTCTGCCTTTAGTTCTGAAAATGCAATTCCTGTTATTTGAGTAGAATTCTGAGCCATATCAATGTTTTTTGTTTTTTTTTCAAAATTTAGGAAATGTATTTGCATATCTTCAAAATCTTATGAATTGGGATTGAGCAAAGTTGTGAAGCTGAAAACAATTTTGTTGTACTTCATTCAAGCAGAAGATATATTTTACAAGATTTCACTTTTATAACACATATTTTTAAAGGTCAGTAAAGGTCAGTACCCTCTAGAGGGAGAGGAAGAAGAGGTAGGTACTTCAAAATACCTTCCTGGGACATACTTTACCCTGTAGACCCATCCCTGAAAGTTTCATTTTCCTAACCTAACCCCTTTCTGAGCTATTAAGAAGTCACTAAACTAGAATTTTACCTGTTCACCAATTCTTAGTATATATTTGCACATTGGGTGCAACTTTTATTCTAGCTGAATAATATGGGCCACTGCAAATTTACCATCAACTTTACCCCCTCACCCCCCTAATGTGCAAATATATACCCTGAATTGTCAATGGCAAAGTTTCAAATCACAAAATTCAGAGCTTCATCAAAGTTTCAAATCACAAAATTCAGAGCTATTTTTGTCAAGAAAATTCAAAAAACACACACAGTTAAATTTAAATGATAGGAAAACAGTTTATATTTGAATTGCCTAATTAATAAGGTCTGAATTGTTTAAAATGAGTATTTTTGGAATGCTTTTTCCAGCAACTTATTTATAAGCTAGTGATGTGTTTTTAACCACTTTTCAATATAGGCTATTGACTAACGTTTATAACTTATGTTGCATGGCTAGAAAAATGAAATACCTTTGAGGTCCTTTTAAGGGACCAAGATGCAATTAGCCCCAGAAGAAACTACTGAATTATGAAATAGCATAAAAAAAGCATCAAATGATGTTTTCACTTTTATCCTAGCTAAATTATAAAGCCAACTGTAAATTTACCAGGGGGTGGGGGTAAAACTCATTTCTGATGCAAATTAATGTTAAATTTGGATCTAGGATCCAATCTGGGTAAATGTATCACAGTTCACATAATTGACTTACCAATAAAGTGAACATACAACTTGATGCCTTTTTTTATGTTCTTTACAAATATAATAATCATTTTTATCCTAAATTCAAACTCAAGCACTTTTTGAGCTATAAAAAATGATGAATCTTCTATTAAAATATGAGTGATCAGTTGTTTTCAACAAAATAATACTATGTTTTCTCTGCACTGTTTTCTTGGTTGTTTTTGACAAAATAATGCTACATTACCTTAAATTACCTTAAATCGCAGCTTGGAGCGATATAAGGATTATCCATCCTTGTGATGCTCCATGAGAAACACACACACACACACACACACACACACACACACACACACACACACACACACACACACACACACACACACACACACACACACACACACACACACACACACACACACACACACACACACACACACACACACACACACACACACACACACACACACACACACACACACACACACACACACACACACACACACACACACACACACACACACACACACACACACACACACACACACACACACACACACACACACACACACACACACACACACACACACACACACACACACACACACACACACACACACACACACACACACACACACACACACACACAACACACACACACACACACACACACACACACACACACACACACACACACACACACACACACACACACACACACACACACACACACACACACACACACACACACACACACACACACACACACACACACACACACACACACACACACACACACACACACACACACACACACACACACACACACACACACACACACACACACACACACACACACACACACACACACACACACACACACACACACACACACACACACACACACACACACACACACACACACACACACACACACACACACACACACACACACACACACACACACACACACACACACACACACACACACACACACACACACACACACACACACACACACACACACACACACACACACACACACACACACACACACACACACACACACACACACACACACACACACACACACACACACACACACACACACACACACACACACACACACACACACACACACACACACACACACACACACACACACACACACACACACACACACACACACACACACACACACACACACACACACACACACACACACACACACACACACACACACACACACACACACACACACACACACACACACACACACACACACACACACACACACACACACACACACACACACACACACACACACACACACACACACACACACACACACACACACACACACACACACACACACACACACACACACACACACACACACACACACACACACACACACACACACACACACACACACACACACACACACACACACACACACACACACACACACACACACACACACACACACACACACACACACACACACACACACACACACACACACACACACACACACACACACACACACACACACACACACACACACACACACACACACACACACACACACCACACACACACACACACACACACACACACACACACACACACACACACACACACACACACACACACACCACACACACACACACACACACACACACACACACACACACACACACACACACACACACACACACACACACACACACACACACACACACACACACACACACACACACACACACACACACACACACACACACACACACACACACACACACACACACACACACACACACACACACACACACACACACACACACACACACACACACACACACACACACACACACACACACACACACACACACACACACACACACACACACACACACACACACACACACACACACACACACACACACACACACACACACACCACACACACACACACACACACACACACACACACACACACACACACACACACACACACACACACACACACACACACACACACACACACACACACACACACACACACACACACACACACACACACACACACACACACACATACACATACACACACACACACACACACACACACACACACACACACACACACACACACACACACACACACACCACACACACACACACACACACACACACACACACACACACACACACACACACACACACACACACACACACACACACACACACACACACACACACACACACACACACACACACACACACACACACACACACACACACACACACACACACACACACACACACACACACACACACACACACACACACACACACACACACACACACACACACACACACACACACACACACACACACACACACACACACACACACACACACACACACACACACACACACACACACACACACACACACACACACACACACACACACACACACACACACACACACACACACACACACACACACACACACACACACACACACACACACACACACACACACACACACACACACACACACACACACACACACACACACACACACACACACACACACACACACACCACACACACACACACACACACACACACACACACACACACACACACACACACACACACACACACACACACACACACACACACACACACACACACACACACACACACACACACACACACACACACACACACACACACACACACACACACACACACACACACACACACACACACACACACACACCACACACACACACACACACACACACACACACACACACACACACACACACACACACACACACACACACACACACACACACACACACACACACACACACACACACACACACACACACACACACACACACACACACACACACACACACACACACACACACACACACACACACACACACACACACACACACACACACACACACACACACACACACACACACACACACACACACACACACACACACACACACACACACACACACACACACACACACACACACACACACACACACACACACACACACACACACACACACACACACACACACACACACACACACACACACACACACACACACACACACACACACACACACACACACACACACACACACACACACACACACACACACACACACACACACACACACACACACACACACACACACACACACACACACACACACACACACACACACACACACACACACACACACACACACACACACACACACACACACACACACACACACACACACACACACACACACACACACACACACACACACACACACACACACACACACACACACACACACACACACACACACACACACACACACACACACACACACACACACACACACACACACACACACACACACACACACACACACACACACACACACACACACACACACACACACACACACACACACACACACACACACACACACACACACACACACACACACACACACACACACACACACACACACACACACACACACACACACACACACACACACACACACACACACACACACACACACACACACACACACACACACACACACACACACACACACACACACACACACACACACACACACACACACACACACACACACACACACACACACACACACACACACACACACACACACACACACACACACACACACACACACACACACACACACACACACACACACACACACACACACACACACACACACACACACACACACACACACACACACACACACACACACACACACACACACACACACACACACACACACACACACACACACACACACACACACACACACACACACACACACACACACACACACACACACACACACACACACACACACACACACACACACACACACACACACACACACACACACACACACACACACACACACACACACACACACACACACACACACACACACACACACACACACACACACACACACACACACACACACACACACACACACACACACACACACACACACACACACACACACACACACACACACACACACACACACACACACACACACACACACACACACACACACACACACACACACACACACACACACACACACACACACACACACACACACACACACACACACACACACACACACACACACACACACACACACACACACACACACACACACACACACACACACACACACACACACACACACACACACACACACACACACACACACACACACACACACACACACACACACACACACACACACACACACACACACACACACACACACACACACACACACACACACACACACACACACACACACACACACACACACACACACACACACACACACACACACACACACACACACACACACACACACACACACACACACACACACACACACACACACACACACACACACACACACACACACACACACACACACACACACACACACACACACACACACACACACACACACACACACACACACACACACACACACACACACACACACACACACACACACACACACACACACACACACACACACACACACACACACACACACACACACACACACACACACACACACACACACACACACACACACACACACACACACACACACACACACACACACACACACACACACACACACACACACACACACACACACACACACACACACACACACACACACACACACACACACACACACACACACACACACACACACACACACACACACACACACACACACACACACACACACACACACACACACACACACACACACACACACACACACACACACACACACACACACACACACACACACACACACACACACACACACACACACACACACACACACACACACACACACACACACACACACACACACACACACACACACACACACACACACACACACACACACACACACACACACACACACACACACACACACACACACACACACACACACACACACACACACACACACACACACACACACACACACACACACACACACACACACACACACACACACACACACACACACACACACACACACACACACACACACACACACACACACACACACACACACACACACACACACACACACACACACACACACACACACACACACACACACACACACACACACACACACACACACACACACACACACACACACACACACACACACACACACACACACACACACACACACACACACACACACACACACACACACACACACACACACACACACACACACACACACACACACACACACACACACACACACACACACACACACACACACACACACACACACACACACACACACACACACACACACACACACACACACACACACACACACACACACACACACACACACACACACACACACACACACACACACACACACACACACACACACACACACACACACACACACACACACACACACACACACACACACACACACACACACACACACACACACCACACACACACACACACACACACACACACACACACACACACACACACACACACACACACACACACACACACACACACACACACACACACACACACACACACACACACACACACACACACACACACACACACACACACACACACACACACACACACACACACACACACACACACACACACACACACACACACACACACACACACACACACACACACACACACACACACACACACACACACACACACACACACACACACACACACACACACACACACACACACACACACACACACACACACACACACACACACACACACACACACACACACACACACACACACACACACACACACACACACACACACACACACACACACACACACACACACACACACACACACACACACACACACACACACACACACACACACACACACACACACACACACACACACACACACACACACACACACACACACACACACACACACACACACACACACACACACACACACACACACACACACACACACACACACACACACACACACACACACACACACACACACACACACACACACACACACACACACACACACACACACACACACACACACACACACACACACACACACACACACACACACACACACACACACACACACACACACACACACACACACACACACACACACACACACACACACACACACACACACACACACACACACACACACACACACACACACACACACACACACACACACACACACACACACACACACACACACACACACACACACACACACACACACACACACACACACACACACACACACACACACACACACACACACACACACACACACACACACACACACACACACACACACACACACACACACACACACACACACACATTTATATTAAAGTAATATTTAGTTTTAAAGCATAATGGGCTAATTGTATAATTGTGGGAGGTTGACATGCCCAATATCCCTCAAGACATAGTTGCTGGATCGTTCTACTATGATGAACAAAATAGCTGTCTCAAAATTCGATTTTGCTGGATCGTTCTACTATGATGAACAAAATAGCTGTCTGAAACAAACAGTATTTTTTAATTTAATTTTATAGTTTGTGAAGTTGACCTGAAAAAAAAAAAACAACTTAAAATCACTCCCAAAAGATTCTATTCATTCTTTTTGACAACCTGGATACACTTACACTCGTTTTATTTATTTAAAATGTAAGAGCCAAAGCAGTCATAGTAGTATCTAAAAGTTTCAACTTATTACTCCCAGTTGTTCTCAATATATTGCTGAGGTGTCTTATAGGCAACAATAAACACAATGCGTTTTGATTTATATTAAAGTAATATTTAGTTTTAAAGCATAATGGGCTAATTGTATAATTGTGGGAGGTTGACATGCCCAATATCCCTCAAGACATAGTTGCTGCATCGTTCTACTATGATGAACAAAATAGCTGTCTCAAAATTTTGACTCGAACAGTATTAGTAACAGTATGTGCATAGCGCCTTTGGTTTCATCAACATCCCCTTCAACATAAACTGAAAGCTTGAGCTTAATTCATACCATCAATCATTCCCGAAGTATTTCTGATGCGTCTGCTTGACACCCTATGTGAGCATTGTGTGTTTCAATTTGGTTCTGTACAGTTTCTATACAACTTCAGCAGTTTCTATACAAATTTATTGCTGAAATATCCTTAGTTTTAATTGCAGTATTAGTAGTAGCAGCTGTAAAATTAATTGTAGAATTCCAAGCTTTAGTGGCAGTAGCAGTAATAGAGGTAGTAATAATAATAACAGTAACAGTAGTACGAGTAGATGCAGTAGCATTAGCATTAGGATGCAAATATTTTCTTTTGGTTATTTCAGTATCCCTCACAACAAGCCCTGTTAGTTTCAACTCCACACCAAACTGTCCCTAAGATTTTGCTGTTACACCCTTTTGAAAACCTGCATACAGAGGGCGTGTTCTGATTCAGTTCATCTCCCCCCCTAAAAATTTCTTGAAAATTTTACCTTCATGCCCTTAGGCATAGTTTAATACTAGTCACAGTAGCAGTATTGATACTAGTAGAAATAGTATTGAATAGCAGTAGTACTAATAGCAGCAGTAGCATTAACCTATCGCCTTTTGGTCAGTTGAACATCCCTCTCATCAAGTCCTGTAAGTTTCAACTTAATACAATCAGCCATTGCTAAGACAATGCTGATATGTCCTTTTGATAACCTGTTTGTTTATATACTTCTTGAAATTGTTATCTCAATGCTCTTAGCCCTACAAGTAGTTACAATAGAAGTAGTTATAGTGGTAGCAGTAAATGTATCAGTAACAGTAGTATTAGCAGTAGTGTGCACATATTGCCTTTTGGTGACATGATCTTGCCCTCTAAGTATTGTCTGAAAGTTTCAACTCAATACCCAAATCAATTCTGGAGATACGCCATTTTGACAATGTGCATGCACAAAGCATCTTTTGATTTAGTTCTAATTTCCCCTTAATACTGTAAATGGAGTAGTTTGGTAGCAGTAGCGGTGGTAGCTGTAGTAGAATTGATAGCATGCAAGTATTGCCTTTTTGATCATCTCCCTTATCATTCGTGAGTTTTCCAAATGAATATACTCAGTTATTCCTGTGTTGTACCCTTTTGACAATCCATGTACACATAACGTGTTTTGATTTAATTCAACACTCCCCTCAATATTCTCTGAAAGGCTCACCTGAATACCCTTCGTCTTCTTGGAAAGTAAAGTTCAAACATGCACACTTTTCTTAATAACATATACTATGTGTAACCAATGAACGAATTGCCTAACTTGTAATCCTGGCCCTGAGGACTGTGGGGAGGTTAACATCCCCTATACTGGACCTTTCAACAATGCTGAGCAAAATAGCTCTCTTAAAATTACTATTGTATATCAATTTTTTGGAATAATTGGCTTGGGAGGGGAGGAGAGGGATGGCGTCCCTCCATTCACTTTTGAATCTTAAAAAGAGCACTAGAACTTCTAACCTCCAATCAAATGAGCTCCATCTGATCCAAAGTTTGTGCAACTACCCATTCCATAAAATCCTTATATGCTCTGGGCATAACTTCCACCCCTTGCCCATGGGTTCTGGGGGTTTGTATCTACCCTAAAGAGATTGTTATATGATTTTTGGGCTATTGGTAACAAAGTGGCTATCTCACAATAGTTGCATTTGTTTTGGGAAAAGAGGATGTCAGGGATATCCAATCGAATGAGTCTCATCTAAAGTTCACAAGACCACCCCTTCCACAAAAACCTTATATGCTGCTGGGGCACAACTTACAACACTTAACCTTAGACTGTGCGGGGTTCTGTCCACCCCAAAGGGCCTATTATATGATTTTTGGACTCTTTTTGAACACACACACACACACACACACACACACACACACACACACACACACACACACACACACACACACACACACACACACACACACACACACACACACACACACACACACACACACACACACACACATTTATATTAAAGTAATATTTAGTTTTAAAGCATAATGGGCTAATTGTATAATTGTGGGAGGTTGACATGCCCAATATCCCTCAAGACATAGTTGCTGGATCGTTCTACTATGATGAACAAAATAGCTGTCTCAAAATTCGATTTTGCTGGATCGTTCTACTATGATGAACAAAATAGCTGTCTGAAACAAACAGTATTTTTTAATTTAATTTTATAGTTTGTGAAGTTGACCTGAAAAAAAAAAAACAACTTAAAATCACTCCCAAAAGATTCTATTCATTCTTTTTGACAACCTGGATACACTTACACTCGTTTTATTTATTTAAAATGTAAGAGCCAAAGCAGTCATAGTAGTATCTAAAAGTTTCAACTTATTACTCCCAGTTGTTCTCAATATATTGCTGAGGTGTCTTATAGGCAACAATAAACACAATGCGTTTTGATTTATATTAAAGTAATATTTAGTTTTAAAGCATAATGGGCTAATTGTATAATTGTGGGAGGTTGACATGCCCAATATCCCTCAAGACATAGTTGCTGGATCGTTCTACTATGATGAACAAAATAGCTGTCTCAAAATTTTGACTCGAACAGTATTAGTAACAGTATGTGCATAGCGCCTTTGGTTTCATCAACATCCCCTTCAACATAAACTGAAAGCTTGAGCTTAATTCATACCATCAATCATTCCCGAAGTATTTCTGATGCGTCTGCTTGACACCCTATGTGAGCATTGTGTGTTTCAATTTGGTTCTGTACAGTTTCTATACAACTTCAGCAGTTTCTATACAAATTTATTGCTGAAATATCCTTAGTTTTAATTGCAGTATTAGTAGTAGCAGCTGTAAAATTAATTGTAGAATTCCAAGCTTTAGTGGCAGTAGCAGTAATAGAGGTAGTAATAATAATAACAGTAACAGTAGTACGAGTAGATGCAGTAGCATTAGCATTAGGATGCAAATATTTTCTTTTGGTTATTTCAGTATCCCTCACAACAAGCCCTGCTAGTTTCAACTCCACACCAAACTGTCCCTAAGATTTTGCTGTTACACCCTTTTGAAAACCTGCATACAGAGGGCGTGTTCTGATTCAGTTCATCTCCCCCCCTAAAAATTTCTTGAAAATTTTACCTTCATGCCTTTAGGCATAGTTTAATACTAGTCACAGTAGCAGTATTGATACTAGTAGAAATAGTATTGAATAGCAGTAGTACTAATAGCAGCAGTAGCATTAACCTATCGCCTTTTGGTCAGTTGAACATCCCTCTCATCAAGTCCTGTAAGTTTCAACTTAATACAATCAGCCATTGCTAAGACAATGCTGATATGTCCTTTTGATAACCTGTTTGTTTATATACTTCTTGAAATTGTTATCTCAATGCTCTTAGCCCTACAAGTAGTTACAATAGAAGTAGTTATAGTGGTAGCAGTAAATGTATCAGTAACAGTAGTATTAGCAGTAGTGTGCACATATTGCCTTTTGGTGACATGATCTTGCCCTCTAAGTATTGTCTGAAAGTTTCAACTCAATACCCAAATCAATTCTGGAGATACGCCATTTTGACAATGTGCCTGCACAAAGCATCTTTTGATTTACTTCTAATTTCCCCTTAATACTGTAAATGGAGTAGTTTGGTAGCAGTACCGGTGGTAGCTGTAGTAGAATTGATAGCATGCAAGTATTGCCTTTTTGATCATCTCCCTTATCATTCGTGAGTTTTCCAAATGAATTTGCTCAGTTATTCCTGTGTTGTACCCTTTTGACAATCCATGTACACATAACGTGTTTTGATTTAATTCAACACTCCCCTCAATATTCTCTGAAAGGCTCACCTGAATACCCTTCGTCTTCTTGGAAAGTAAAGTTCAAACATGCACACTTTTCTTAATAACATATACTATGTGTAACCAATGAACGAATTGCTTAACTTGTAATCCTGGCACTGAGGACTGTGGGGAGGTTAACATCCCCTATACTGGACCTTTCAACAATGCTGAGCAAAATAGCTCTCTTAAAATTTCTATTGTATATCAATTTTTTGGAATAATTGGCTTGGGAGGGGGGGAGAGGGCTGACGTCCCTCCATTCACTTTTGAATCTTAAAAAGAGCACTAGAACTTCTAACCTCCAATCAAATGAGCTCCATCTGATCCAAAGTTTGTGCAACTACCCATTCCATAAAATCCTTATATGCTCTGGGCATAACTTCCACCCCTTGCCCATGGGTTCTGGGGGTTTGTATCTACCCTAAAGAGATTGTTATATGATTTTTGGGATATTGGTAACAAAGTGGCTATCTCACAATAGTTGCATTTGTTTTGGGAAAAGAGGATGTCAGGGATATCCAATCGAATGAGTCTCATCTAAAGTTCACAAGACCACCCCTTCCACAAAAACCTTATATGCTGCTGGGGCACAACTTACAACACTTAACCTTAGACTGTGCGGGGTTCTGTCCACCCCAAAGGGCCTATTATATGATTTTTGGACTCTTTTTGAACACACACACACACACACACACACACACACACACACACACACACACACACACACACACACACACACACACACACACACACACACACACACACACACACACACACACACACACACACACACACACATTTATATTAAAGTAATATTTAGTTTTAAAGCATAATGGGCTAATTGTATAATTGTGGGAGGTTGACATGCCCAATATCCCTCAAGACATAGTTGCTGGATCGTTCTACTATGATGAACAAAATAGCTGTCTCAAAATTCGATTTTGCTGGATCGTTCTACTATGATGAACAAAATAGCTGTCTGAAACAAACAGTATTTTTTAATTTAATTTTATAGTTTGTGAAGTTGACCTGAAAAAAAAAAAACAACTTAAAATCACTCCCAAAAGATTCTATTCATTCTTTTTGACAACCTGGATACACTTACACTCGTTTTATTTATTTAAAATGTAAGAGCCAAAGCAGTCATAGTAGTATCTAAAAGTTTCAACTTATTACTCCCAGTTGTTCTCAATATATTGCTGAGGTGTCTTATAGGCAACAATAAACACAATGCGTTTTGATTTATATTAAAGTAATATTTAGTTTTAAAGCATAATGGGCTAATTGTATAATTGTGGGAGGTTGACATGCCCAATATCCCTCAAGACATAGTTGCTGCATCGTTCTACTATGATGAACAAAATAGCTGTCTCAAAATTTTGACTCGAACAGTATTAGTAACAGTATGTGCATAGCGCCTTTGGTTTCATCAACATCCCCTTCAACATAAACTGAAAGCTTGAGCTTAATTCATACCATCAATCATTCCCGAAGTATTTCTGATGCGTCTGCTTGACACCCTATGTGAGCATTGTGTGTTTCAATTTGGTTCTGTACAGTTTCTATACAACTTCAGCAGTTTCTATACAAATTTATTGCTGAAATATCCTTAGTTTTAATTGCAGTATTAGTAGTAGCAGCTTTAAAATTAATTGTAGAATTCCAAGCTTTAGTGGCAGTAGCAGTAATAGAGGTAGTAATAATAATAACAGTAACAGTAGTACGAGTAGATGCAGTAGCATTAGCATTAGGATGCAAATATTTTCTTTTGGTTATTTCAGTATCCCTCACAACAAGCCCTGCTAGTTTCAACTCCACACCAAACTGTCCCTAAGATTTTGCTGTTACACCCTTTTGAAAACCTGCATACAGAGGGCGTGTTCTGAATCAGTTCATCTCCCCCCCCTAAAAATTTCTTGAAAATTTTACCTTCATGCCCTTAGGCATAGTTTAATACTAGTCACAGTAGCAGTATTGATATTAGTAGAAATAGTATTGAATAGCAGTAGTACTAATAGCAGCAGTAGCATTAACCTATCGCCTTTTGGTCAGTTGAACATCCCTCTCATCAAGTCCTGTAAGTTTCAACTTAATACAATCAGCCATTGCTAAGACAATGCTGATATGTCCTTTTGATAACCTGTTTGTTTATATACTTCTTGAAATTGTTATCTCAATGCTCTTAGCCCTACAAGTAGTTACAATAGAAGTAGTTATTGTGGTAGCAGTAAATGTATCAGTAACAGTAGTATTAGCAGTAGTGTGCACATATTGCCTTTTGGTGACATGATCTTGCCCTCTAAGTATTGTCTGAAAGTTTCAACTCAATACCCAAATCAATTCTGGAGATACGCCATTTTGACAATGTGCATGCACAAAGCATCTTTTGATTTAGTTCTAATTTCCCCTTAATACTGTAAATGGAGTAGTTTGGTAGCAGTACCGGTGGTAGCTGTAGTAGAATTGATAGCATGCAAGTATTGCCTTTTTGATCATCTCCCTTATCATTCGTGAGTTTTCCAAATGAATTTGCTCAGTTATTCCTGTGTTGTACCCTTTTGACAATCCATGTACACATAACGTGTTTTGATTTAATTCAACACTCCCCTCAATATTCTCTGAAAGGCTCACCTGAATACCCTTCGTCTTCTTGGAAAGTAAAGTTCAAACATGCACACTTTTCTTAATAACATATACTATGTGTAACCAATGAACGAATTGCTTAACTTGTAATCCTGGCACTGAGGACTGTGGGGAGGTTAACATCCCCTATACTGGACCTTTCAACAATGCTGAGCAAAATAGCTCTCTTAAAATTTCTATTGTATATCAATTTTTTGGAATAATTGGCTTGGGAGGGGAGGAGAGGGATGGCGTCCCTCCATTCACTTTTGAATCTTAAAAAGAGCACTAGAACTTCTAACCTCCAATCAAATGAGCTCCATCTGATCCAAAGTTTGTGCAACTACCCATTCCATAAAATCCTTATATGCTCTGGGCATAACTTCCACCCCTTGCCCATGGGTTCTGGGGGTTTGTATCTACCCTAAAGAGATTGTTATATGATTTTTGGGCTATTGGTAACAAAGTGGCTATCTCACAATAGTTGCATTTGTTTTGGGAAAAGAGGATGTCAGGGATATCCAATCGAATGAGTCTCATCTAAAGTTCACAAGACCACCCCTTCCACAAAAACCTTATATGCTGCTGGGGCACAACTTACAACACTTAACCTTAGACTGTGCGGGGTTCTGTCCACCCCAAAGGGCCTATTATATGATTTTTGGACTCTTTTTGAACACACACACACACACACACACACACACACACACACACACACACACACACACACACACACACACACACACACACACACACACACACACACACACACACACACACACACACACACACACACACACATTTATATTAAAGTAATATTTAGTTTTAAAGCATAATGGGCTAATTGTATAATTGTGGGAGGTTGACATGCCCAATATCCCTCAAGACATAGTTGCTGGATCGTTCTACTATGATGAACAAAATAGCTGTCTCAAAATTCGATTTTGCTGGATCGTTCTACTATGATGAACAAAATAGCTGTCTGAAACAAACAGTATTTTTTAATTTAATTTTATAGTTTGTGAAGTTGACCTGAAAAAAAAAAAAACAACTTAAAATCACTCCCAAAAGATTCTATTCATTCTTTTTGACAACCTGGATACACTTACACTCGTTTTATTTATTTAAAATGTAAGAGCCAAAGCAGTCATAGTAGTATCTAAAAGTTTCAACTTATTACTCCCAGTTGTTCTCAATATATTGCTGAGGTGTCTTATAGGCAACAATAAACACAATGCGTTTTGATTTATATTAAAGTAATATTTAGTTTTAAAGCATAATGGGCTAATTGTATAATTGTGGGAGGTTGACATGCCCAATATCCCTCAAGACATAGTTGCTGCATCGTTCTACTATGATGAACAAAATAGCTGTCTCAAAATTTTGACTCGAACAGTATTAGTAACAGTATGTGCATAGCGCCTTTGGTTTCATCAACATCCCCTTCAACATAAACTGAAAGCTTGAGCTTAATTCATACCATCAATCATTCCCGAAGTATTTCTGATGCGTCTGCTTGACACCCTATGTGAGCATTGTGTGTTTCAATTTGGTTCTGTACAGTTTCTATACAAATTCAGTAGTTTCTATACAAATTTATCGCTAAAATATCCTTAGTTTTAATTGCAGTATTAGTAGTAGCAGCTTTAAAATTAATTGTAGAATTCCAAGCTTTAGTGGCAGTAGCAGTAATAGAGGTAGTAATAATAATAACAGTAACAGTAGTACGAGTAGATGCAGTAGCATTAGCATTAGGATGCAAATATTTTCTTTTGGTTATTTCAGTATCCCTCACAACAAGCCCTGCTAGTTTCAACTCCACACCAAACTGTCCCTAAGATTTTGCTGTTACACCCTTTTGAAAACCTGCATACAGAGGGCGTGTTCTGATTCAGTTCATCTCCCCCCCCTAAAAATTTCTTGAAAATTTTACCTTCATGCCCTTAGGCATAGTTTAATACTAGTCACAGTAGCAGTATTGATACTAGTAGAAATAGTATTGAATAGCAGTAGTACTAATAGCAGCAGTAGCATTAACCTATCGCCTTTTGGTCAGTTGAACATCCCTCTCATCAAGTCCTGTAAGTTTCAACTTAATACAATCAGCCATTGCTAAGACAATGCTGATATGTCCTTTTGATAACCTGTTTGTTTATATACTTCTTGAAATTGTCATCTCAATGCTCTTAGCCCTACAAGTAGTTACAATAGAAGTAGTTATTGTGGTAGCAGTAAATGTATCAGTAACAGTAGTATTAGCAGTAGTGTGCACATATTGCCTTTTGGTGACATGATCTTGCCCTCTAAGTATTGTCTGAAAGTTTCAACTCAATACCCAAATCAATTCTGGAGATACGCCATTTTGACAATGTGCATGCACAAAGCATCTTTTGATTTAGTTCTAATTTCCCCTTAATACTGTAAATGGAGTAGTTTGGTAGCAGTACCGGTGGTAGCTGTAGTAGAATTGATAGCATGCAAGTATTGCCTTTTTGATCATCTCCCTTATCATTCGTGAGTTTTCCAAATGAATTTGCTCAGTTATTCCTGTGTTGTACCCTTTTGCCAATCCATGTACACATAACGTGTTTTGATTTAATTCAACACTCCCCTCAATATTCTCTGAAAGGCTCACCTGAATACCCTTCGTCTTCTTGGAAAGTAAAGTTCAAACATGCACACTTTTCTTAATAACATATACTATGTGTAACCAATGAACGAATTGCCTAACTTGTAATCCTGGCCCTGAGGACTGTGGGGAGGTTAACATCCCCTATACTGGACCTTTCAACAATGCTGAGCAAAATAGCTCTCTTAAAATTTCTATTGTATATCAATTTTTTGGAATAATTGGCTTGGGAGGGGAGGAGAGGGATGGCGTCCCTCCATTCACTTTTGAATCTTAAAAAGAGCACTAGAACTTCTAACCTCCAATCAAATGAGCTCCATCTGATCCAAAGTTTGTGCAACTACCCATTCCATAAAATCCTTATATGCTCTGGGCATAACTTCCACCCCTTGCCCATGGGTTCTGGGGGTTTGTATCTACCCTAAAGAGATTGTTATATGATTTTTGGGCTATTGGTAACAAAGTGGCTATCTCACAATAGTTGCATTTGTTTTGGGAAAAGAGGATGTCAGGGATATCCAATCGAATGAGTCTCATCTAAAGTTCACAAGACCACCCCTTCCACAAAAACCTTATATGCTGCTGGGGCACAACTTACAACACTTAACCTTAGACTGTGCGGGGTTCTGTCCACCCCAAAGGGCCTATTATATGATTTTTGGACTCTTTTTGAACACACACACACACACACACACACACACACACACACACACACACACACACACACACACACACACACACACACACACACACACACACACACACACACACACACACACACACACACACACACACACACACACACATTTATATTAAAGTAATATTTAGTTTTAAAGCATAATGGGCTAATTGTATAATTGTGGGAGGTTGACATGCCCAATATCCCTCAAGACATAGTTGCTGGATCGTTCTACTATGATGAACAAAATAGCTGTCTCAAAATTCGATTTTGCTGGATCGTTCTACTATGATGAACAAAATAGCTGTCTGAAACAAACAGTATTTTTTAATTTAATTTTATAGTTTGTGAAGTTGACCTGAAAAAAAAAAAAACAACTTAAAATCACTCCCAAAAGATTCTATTCATTCTTTTTGACAACCTGGATACACTTACACTCTTTTTATTTATTTAAAATGTAAGAGCCAAAGCAGTCATAGTAGTATCTAAAAGTTTCAACTTATTACTCCCAGTTGTTCTCAATATATTGCTGAGGTGTCTTATAGGCAACAATAAACACAAATGCGTTTTGATTTATATTAAAGTAATATTTAGTTTTAAAGCATAATGGGCTAATTGTATAATTGTGGGAGGTTGACATGCCCAATATCCCTCAAGACATAGTTGCTGCATCGTTCTACTATGATGAACAAAATAGCTGTCTCAAAATTTTGACTCGAACAGTATTAGTAACAGTATGTGCATAGCGCCTTTGGTTTCATCAACATCCCCTTCAACATAAACTGAAAGCTTGAGCTTAATTCATACCATCAATCATTCCCGAAGTATTTCTGATGCGTCTGCTTGACACCCTATGTGAGCATTGTGTGTTTCAATTTGGTTCTGTACAGTTTCTATACAAATTCAGTAGTTTCTATACAAATTTATCGCTAAAATATCCTTAGTTTTAATTGCAGTATTAGTAGTAGCAGCTTTAAAATTAATTGTAGAATTCCAAGCTTTAGTGGCAGTAGCAGTAATAGAGGTAGTAATAATAATAACAGTAACAGTAGTACGAGTAGATGCAGTAGCATTAGCATTAGGATGCAAATATTTTCTTTTGGTTATTTCAGTATCCCTCACAACAAGCCCTGTTAGTTTCAACTCCACACCAAACTGTCCCTAAGATTTTGCTGTTACACCCTTTTGAAAACCTGCATACAGAGGGCGTGTTCTGATTCAGTTCATCTCCCCCCCTAAAAATTTCTTGAAAATTTTACCTTCATGCCTTTAGGCATAGTTTAATACTAGTCACAGTAGCAGTATTGATACTAGTAGAAATAGTATTGAATAGCAGTAGTACTAATAGCAGCAGTAGCATTAACCTATCGCCTTTTGGTCAGTTGAACATCCCTCTCATCAAGTCCTGTAAGTTTCAACTTAATACAATCAGCCATTGCTAAGACAATGCTGATATGTCCTTTTGATAACCTGTTTGTTTATATACTTCTTGAAATTGTTATCTCAATGCTCTTAGCCCTACAAGTAGTTACAATAGAAGTAGTTATAGTGGTAGCAGTAAATGTATCAGTAACAGTAGTATTAGCAGTAGTGTGCACATATTGCCTTTTGGTGACATGATCTTGCCCTCTAAGTATTGTCTGAAAGTTTCAACTCAATACCCAAATCAATTCTGGAGATACGCCATTTTGACAATGTGCATGCACAAAGCATCTTTTGATTTAGTTCTAATTTCCCCTTAATACTGTAAATGGAGTAGTTTGGTAGCAGTAGCGGTGGTAGCTGTAGTAGAATTGATAGCATGCAAGTATTGCCTTTTTGATCATCTCCCTTATCATTCGTGAGTTTTCCAAATGAATATACTCAGTTATTCCTGTGTTGTACCCTTTTGCCAATCCATGTACACATAACGTGTTTTGATTTAATTCAACACTCCCCTCAATATTCTCTGAAAGGCTCACCTGAATACCCTTCGTCTTCTTGGAAAGTAAAGTTCAAACATGCACACTTTTCTTAATAACATATACTATGTGTAACCAATGAACGAATTGCCTAACTTGTAATCCTGGCCCTGAGGACTGTGGGGAGGTTAACATCCCCTATACTGGACCTTTCAACAATGCTGAGCAAAATAGCTCTCTTAAAATTTCTATTGTATATCAATTTTTTGGAATAATTGGCTTGGGAGGGGGGGAGAGGGCTGACGTCCCTCCATTCACTTTTGAATCTTAAAAAGAGCACTAGAACTTCTAACCTCCAATCAAATGAGCTCCATCTGATCCAAAGTTTGTGCAACTACCCATTCCATAAAATCCTTATATGCTCTGGGCATAACTTCCACCCCTTGCCCATGGGTTCTGGGGGTTTGTATCTACCCTAAAGAGATTGTTATATGATTTTTGGGATATTGGTAACAAAGTGGCTATCTCACAATAGTTGCATTTGTTTTGGGAAAAGAGGATGTCAGGGATATCCAATCGAATGAGTCTCATCTAAAGTTCACAAGACCACCCCTTCCACAAAAACCTTATATGCTGCTGGGGCACAACTTACAACACTTAACCTTAGACTGTGCGGGGTTCTGTCCACCCCAAAGGGCCTATTATATGATTTTTGGACTCTTTTTGAACACACACACACACACACACACACACACACACACACACACACACACACACACACACACACACACACACACACACACACACACACACACACACACACACACACACACACACACACACACACACACACACACATTTATATTAAAGTAATATTTAGTTTTAAAGCATAATGGGCTAATTGTATAATTGTGGGAGGTTGACATGCCCAATATCCCTCAAGACATAGTTGCTGGATCGTTCTACTATGATGAACAAAATAGCTGTCTCAAAATTCGATTTTGCTGGATCGTTCTACTATGATGAACAAAATAGCTGTCTGAAACAAACAGTATTTTTTAATTTAATTTTATAGTTTGTGAAGTTGACCTGAAAAAAAAAAAAACAACTTAAAATCACTCCCAAAAGATTCTATTCATTCTTTTTGACAACCTGGATACACTTACACTCGTTTTATTTATTTAAAATGTAAGAGCCAAAGCAGTCATAGTAGTATCTAAAAGTTTCAACTTATTACTCCCAGTTGTTCTCAATATATTGCTGAGGTGTCTTATAGGCAACAATAAACACAATGCGTTTTGATTTATATTAAAGTAATATTTAGTTTTAAAGCATAATGGGCTAATTGTATAATTGTGGGAGGTTGACATGCCCAATATCCCTCAAGACATAGTTGCTGCATCGTTCTACTATGATGAACAAAATAGCTGTCTCAAAATTTTGACTCGAACAGTATTAGTAACAGTATGTGCATAGCGCCTTTGGTTTCATCAACATCCCCTTCAACATAAACTGAAAGCTTGAGCTTAATTCATACCATCAATCATTCCCGAAGTATTTCTGATGCGTCTGCTTGACACCCTATGTGAGCATTGTGTGTTTCAATTTGGTTCTGTACAGTTTCTATACAACTTCAGCAGTTTCTATACAAATTTATCGCCAAAATATCCTTAGTTTTAATTGCAGTATTAGTAGTAGCAGCTTTAAAATTAATTGTAGAATTCCAAGCTTTAGTGGCAGTAGCAGTAATAGAGGTAGTAATAATAATAACAGTAACAGTAGTACGAGTAGATGCAGTAGCATTAGCATTAGGATGCAAATATTTTCTTTTGGTTATTTCAGTATCCCTCACAACAAGCCCTGCTAGTTTCAACTCCACACCAAACTGTCCCTAAGATTTTGCTGTTACACCCTTTTGAAAACCTGCATACAGAGGGCGTGTTCTGAATCAGTTCATCTCCCCCCCCTAAAAATTTCTTGAAAATTTTACCTTCATGCCCTTAGGCATAGTTTAATACTAGTCACAGTAGCAGTATTGATATTAGTAGAAATAGTATTGAATAGCAGTAGTACTAATAGCAGCAGTAGCATTAACCTATCGCCTTTTGGTCAGTTGAACATCCCTCTCATCAAGTCCTGGAAGTTTCAACTTAATACAATCAGCCATTGCTAAGACAATGCTGATATGTCCTTTTGATAACCTGTTTGTTTATATACTTCTTGAAATTGTCATCTCAATGCTCTTAGCCCTACAAGTAGTTACAATAGAAGTAGTTATAGTGGTAGCAGTAAATGTATCAGTAACAGTAGTATTAGCAGTAGTGTGCACATATTGCCTTTTGGTGACATGATCTTGCCCTCTAAGTATTGTCTGAAAGTTTCAACTCAATACCCAAATCAATTCTGGAGATACGCCATTTTGACAATGTGCATGCACAAAGCATCTTTTGATTTAGTTCTAATTTCCCCTTAATACTGTAAATGGAGTAGTTTGGTAGCAGTACCGGTGGTAGCTGTAGTAGAATTGATAGCATGCAAGTATTGCCTTTTTGATCATCTCCCTTATCATTCGTGAGTTTTCCAAATGAATTTGCTCAGTTATTCCTGTGTTGTACCCTTTTGACAATCCATGTACACATAACGTGTTTTGATTTAATTCAACACTCCCCTCAATATTCTCTGAAAGGCTCACCTGAATACCCTTCGTCTTCTTGGAAAGTAAAGTTCAAACATGCACACTTTTCTTAATAACATATACTATGTGTAACCAATGAACGAATTGCTTAACTTGTAATCCTGGCACTGAGGACTGTGGGGAGGTTAACATCCCCTATACTGGACCTTTCAACAATGCTGAGCAAAATAGCTCTCTTAAAATTTCTATTGTATATCAATTTTTTGGAATAATTGGCTTGGGAGGGGAGGAGAGGGATGGCGTCCCTCCATTCACTTTTGAATCTTAAAAAGAGCACTAGAACTTCTAACCTCCAATCAAATGAGCTCCATCTGATCCAAAGTTTGTGCAACTACCCATTCCATAAAATCCTTATATGCTCTGGGCATAACTTCCACCCCTTGCCCATGGGTTCTGGGGGTTTGTATCTACCCTAAAGAGATTGTTATATGATTTTTGGGCTATTGGTAACAAAGTGGCTATCTCACAATAGTTGCATTTGTTTTGGGAAAAGAGGATGTCAGGGATATCCAATCGAATGAGTCTCATCTAAAGTTCACAAGACCACCCCTTCCACAAAAACCTTATATGCTGCTGGGGCACAACTTACAACACTTAACCTTAGACTGTGCGGGGTTCTGTCCACCCCAAAGGGCCTATTATATGATTTTTGGACTCTTTTTGAACACACACACACACACACACACACACACACACACACACACACACACACACACACACACACACACACACACACACACACACACACACACACACACACACACACACACACACACACACACACACACACACACACACACACACACACACACACACACACACACACACACACACACACACACACACACACACACACACACACACACACACACACACACACACACACACACACACACACACACACACACACACACACACACACACACACACACACACACACACACACACACACACACACACACACACACACACACACACACACACACACACACACACACACACACACACACACACACACACACACACACACACACACACACACACACACACACACACACACACACACACACACACACACACACACACACACACACACACACACACACACACACACACACACACACACACACACACACACACACACACACACACACACACACACACACACACACACACACACACACACACACACACACACACACACACACACACACACACACACACACACACACACACACACACACACACACACACACACACACACACACACACACACACACACACACACACACACACACACACACACACACACACACACACACACACACACACACACACACACACACACACACACACACACACACACACACACACACACACACACACATTATATGGCACTTGGTATTTACCAGGTGGCATATAGCGATCGCAATTTTTGTCGGTACGTCAGTCTGTCTGTCTGAGTGTCTGTCTATTCCGGTTTTGCTAGTTTGAGCACTTTCAGATAAGCTAGGACGATGAAATTTGGCAGGCGTATCAGGGACCAGACCAAATTAAATTAGAAATAGTCGTTTCCCCGATTCGACCATCTGGGGGGGGGCTAATTCGAAAAAATTAGAAAAACAAGGTATTTTTAAATTGCGAAAGGGTGATCTGATCCTATTGAAATTCGATATTTAGAAAGATACTCTGTCTAAGAGCTCTTATTTAAAATCCTGACTGGATCCGGCGACATTGGGGGGAGTTGGAGGGGGACACCTGAAATCTTGGAAAACGCTTAGAGTGGAAGGAGTGATTGGATCTTAATTACATTTGATATTTAGAAGTATCTCGTAACTCAGGTCTCTTATTTGAATCCCGACCGGGTCCAGTGTCATTGGGGTGAGTTGGGGGGAACCGGAAATCTTGGAAAATGCTTAGAGTAGAGAGATCGGGATGAAACTTGATTGGAAGAATTTGCACAAGTCCTAGATACGTGATTTACATAACTGGACCGTATTCGCTCTGTTTGGGGGAGTTGGGGCACCTAATTATTTGTCCTGGTTTTGCTAGTTCGGGTACTTCCAGATAAGCTAGGACAATGAAAGTTGCCAGGTGTATCAGGGACCAGACCAGATCAAATTAGAAAAAATTGCTTCCCCGATTTGACCATCTGGGGGGGGGAGGAAGTGGAAGGACGGTTAATTTGGAAAAATTAGAAAAAATGAGGTGTTTTTAACTTGCGAACGGGTGATCGAATCTAAATGAAATTTGATATTTAGAAGGACCTTGTGTCTCAGAGCCCTTATTTTAAATCCTGACCGGATCCAGTGATATTGGGGGGGAGTTGGAGGGGAAAACCGGAAATCTTGGGAAGAGTGGAGAGATCGGGACAAAATTTGTTGGAAAGAATGAGCACAAGTCTTAGATTTGACATAACTGAACCGGATCCGATCTCTTTGGGGGAGCTGGGGATGGATTCCCAGTGATTTGGCGAGTTCGGTGTTTCTAGACGTGCTAGGACAATGAAAGTTGGTAGACGTGTCAGGGACCAGCACAAATTCACTTGATAACAGTTGTTTTTCAAATTCAACCATCTAGGGAGGGGGGGGGGCTGGATGGAGGGGAAATTGTGAAATTGAGGCGTGTATCTTACGAACGGGTGATCGGATCTTAACGAAACTTGATATATGAAAGTGTCTCATGTCTCAGATGTTCTATTTTCAATTCAGATCGGATTGATAACTCTAAAATCGATATAAAAGCGATAACTTTAGTACCGAGTCTAATTTTAGGTTTTGACCTCGTCACAAGTGCCATATGAGCTCTTGACTCTTTTTTTTGTCAACTCATACACAGAGGATTTCTTCCTTTGAAACAGAAAGGTGGGGCTTATGAATCATATTGTATAATACATGGTCAGGAAAGGTCAGGTATTTGGCCAACAAGTTAGCCATTTACAAGATGCTTCCTCACTTCCCTTCAAAGGCGCAATCTGCTCATCTTATTTGCGATCTATTGAGCTAAAACTTAATTCCTCACCATAATTTCAATGTCAATTTTAGCAGGTTTTTTCTGTTAATTTCAGATGAGTGGGGTACTGCTTGCTGTTGTTGGATGTGGCAAAACTCAAGTTCATGGAGTCAGTCCATTAGTATACTCAGTAAGGGGTCTAAAAACTTATAGAGGACTGAGAAAAGATGCAAAGCCCAGTGAACCCATTAAGGGAATTCCTTACAAGAATCTGAGTATTGGTGTACCAAAAGAAATATGGCAAAATGAGAGAAGGTAAGAGCCTATTATTTAACACTATGTTTTATGTTAAAAAAATTTCATGTTAAAATGTTGATTAATGAGCCTTCCCTTAGCTCTGCAAATACCTTCTGAGGCACTCAGGGCATCAAGGAGGAGCAGTCAATCATCTTTCAAGTTTGCTGCAGAAGTGATATCCTCCCATTATAGTTGAATAGAGGCGTGGAAGCTGCTTAGATCTCTCTGGTTGGACCAGTGAAGCGTGTTTCTGGGTCTTTTTCAGCTATGGCTTCCTTGTCTTTACCAATGTAAAGCAGCTTTTGGGAGTCTATGGTCGTTAATGTGGATAATATGTCCCAAGTATCTCTATCTTAAGACTCTGATGATGTCAGTTACTAGAGGTTGTTGCGCCATTTCACATATGGACTGGCTTGTAGTCTCCTGTGAGCATTGGATGTTCAACATTCTGCAAAGGCACAGGTTTTCAAAAAGTTCATGTGATCATGAAACTGATTTCTATGTCCTGGCTGACTGTACTTTTCTATATGAAAAAAGCACTATGAAATATCATAAGTAGGGAAGTTTTAAAAAGAAGACAAAAATAAATAAAATGTCAAGCACTATTTGTATTTATATTTGGATATTTTACCAATAACAATTTGATAAAATGTATCCTAAAAATCCCATACTTTATGGATTATCGTAGGAAAACGGCAAAATAAATGAGAATCTTACAACAAATAAAAATGGTCATTAAATCTTAAGTTTTATTTAATGTTTAAATTGAACTTTAAATTTGTTATTAATTCTCTATTTATTATTAATTATTTAAATTAGATGATTAACATTTGTTTGTAAAGGACATAAAATATTGTATTGAAAATTTAATAAAGATGACAAATCAAAGCAGGGCCAATAGCTTAGCAAACAATCAGAATTATCCTAGATGGATTTTGATGCCATGAATTGTTGAAGTAAGAAGATAAGGGATCTCTAACAACTCGCGGTAGCACCAAGCCGCCTGAGGCTGGCACAGCTACTCACGGTCCTCCTCCATCCCAATTTATTCAAAGCCTTCCTCTTTCCAACGTCCCAGGAAGTGTCTATTTCCCTTAAATCTTTCTCCATGACATTCTCCATCCCCAGCCACGGACGACCTACTTTCCGTTTAGCCCTTGATGGTTGGCCGAAAAGGACAATCTTCGGCAATCTGTCATCCTTCATCTGCAGAACGTGCCTAAGCCATCTCAAGCTCTCTGTCATTATAACCGTAAATAGCGGGATTAAACCACACTTTTCGTGCAGTGGAAATACGGTCAGTCATTTGGGTACCCATAACAATCCGTAGGTAATTTATCTGGAAAACATCTAGCAAATCTTCATCCACTTTTTGGAGCGCCCATGCCTCAGAACCATACTTGACCACTGTCATCACCGTAACTTCCAATATTCTAATCTTGGTTTGCAGATTTATATTCCCATTCTTCCAAACTTTTTTCTGTGATAAAACAACCTGAGCCTTAGTTATTCTACTTTCAACATCTCCACTGCTCTCACCGTCCTTACTAATAATGATATCAAGGTAAGTGAAGCTGCCCACCTGATCAATTTTTTCGGTACCCAACGTCACCTTTTCATCTTTACTTATTCCTAGCCTTAATGACGAAGTCTTCTTAACATTAAATTTCAAACATATTCTAGCACCCTGAACTCGTAAAACCTGTAAAAGTTCATTCATTTGGCCGACACCCCTGAAAAGCATCCTTTCAAATAGGATGCTTAAATCATCAGCATAATCTAAGTACAGGAGAGTTTATCCTCCCCATTTGATTCCGTGGTCTCCCATTGCCTTTCCTATGCTCCTTAGGACAAAGTCCATCAAAATGATCAACATAAAGGGGGATAAAACATAACCCTGCTTAACTCCTGATTTAATACAAAATCCGCTGCTAACCTCATTTCCTACTAGGAAACCGCAGCAGTGGAATTCACGTACATAGCATTAACCACTTTAATGTTATTTTTTTGGTATACCATACAAATATAGGATCTTTAATAAAGCTCTTCCAGCAACAGAATCGAACGCTTACTCATGATATATAAAATGAAGACCAACAGAGTTTGATAAGTCTGGCACTTCGCAACTATTAACGGAAGAGTGAAAATTTGGTCGACACATCCTCTACCCTTTCTAAAATCTCACTGTTCTTCTCTTATCACTTTGTCTACAGCATCTCTCAGTCTAAAAAGTATTATATTACTATGTAATTTGCTTCCTAAAGAGACCTAATTAACTGTGGACTGGGTATTTTAGAATACGCTTACGGTCAGTTTGTCTCTGCTTTTGGCTGGGAATGCAATATATGGTTGGGGGCAAATCATTGAACGCTTCCCATGTTTTTCCTCAGATTTCTCAAAATCCCTGCATAGAGATGGATCAAATCTGGGTGAACTTATAGAGTCACACCACTGACTCCAGTTCCACACCAAATAAACAGTGACTCCAGGACTCCAACCTCTGTCCTCAGGAAAAAGGATTTCAAGTCTAGCGCTAACCACTCGGCTAGGACGGCGGCTCTTTCAATTTAGTATAAAATAAATTTCCGGCTTTGCTAACGGGCATATCATGTTTTTTTTTTTTAGCATGTGAATATACTTCTCATGCTCTTTCGGAAAGATAGTTCTGTTATTTTTTTACCATATTTATAAATTTATGAAAAAGGAGATGACCAAACTAAAAAGAGAATAACTAATAATTCAGCCAATATTTTGAAAAAAATCAGCTAATTTTTTAATTTATGTAATTAGTTTGATTTATTTGTTTTATAAGGTTATTCAACAACATCGTCATATAATGTCACATTGTGTAATGAAACACCATTGTCATAAATTTGATTCTGACATTGTTATTTCTTTTTTTCAGGGTAGCTTTAACTCCTGCTGTTGTTGCAACATTGGCTAAGAAAGGCTTTTCAGTGAACGTCGAAAATGGTGCTGGTATTGAAGCAAAATTTCGCGATGAAGATTTTGCATCTGCTGGAGCCAAGGTTCTCGATAAAAAAGAGGTTTTTTCATCTGGTAATTATTTCTAGAGACAAATAAATGGTATTGTAGAAAGGTTCACCCCAAATACCTTATAATCATATTTACACACTTGAGGTACAGAAAGGGTTCTAAATTCAAGAAACAAATAAATGGTGTTGTAGAAAGGTTCACCCCAAAATGCCTTATAATCATATTTACACACTTGAGGTACAGAAAGGGCTCTAAATTCTAGAAACAAATAAATGGTGTTGTAGAAAGGTTCACTCCAAAATATCTTATAATCATATTTACACACATGAGCTACAGAAAGGGCTCTAAATTTTGAACAGTGATGGAGGGGAAAATGTGGGTTGTTAACCAACGTCTAGAGATATCTCTCTAGAAACTAGAGCTAGAAACTAGAAAAACTTTAATGAAAAAGAGATCGAAAATTCAAAATTAAGATAAACATTTTTTTTTCAAAATTTAGACGTCAGGTTTTCCATCCTCTAAATCCTAAGAATAAGAAACGGGTAGAGATACACCTTTCAAGGATATATTTTAGTCCCAGGATTCAGTCATAAAAGTTTCTTTCGCCTAAATCAACTAATTTCTGAGATAGTAAAAAGTCCCTAAGCTAGAATTTGATACTTGTTAGATATTCAAAAATGGCATTTTTTGTGGAAAATTTTCGCAACTTGTTTAATTTAATAATAACTACTATGTTTAATTTCTAAATGAAACTGAGTGTAGGTAGCGTTTCAAAAATATGTAGTTATATATATATATGCCATCTATATAGCAGTGCATTATATGCTTCTTGCAGATTCGAGAAAAAGAATGAGTAATTAGCTAGGTATGTAAAAAAAAGGTCATTTTTCCAACGGAAGTATTAACGATCAAATTAGATAAAAATTAGGTGACATAATGATTTTCTTTAGAATTTTATATGATAATAATTATTAATTAAGAGCAAAATATAATACTGCAGTAAGATACAACACATCTGAACATTCATGGATGTGGACAAAAATAGAAAATAGTAAGTTGTAACTTTAATGTACATCATATTAAACCTGATATGTCTAACGTCTTTTATGGAATTATTGATAATGTATTCCTTAGAAACACACCTGTATAAGAAAAACTTGCAGTTCCTGAGTTTTCATAGAGAAGAAATCCTAAACGAATCTTACTGTGTTGCAATATAGTGTGTAAACAGTAATTTTTTACTTAATTTAAATTTTCTAATAATTTTTTTAAACAACTAAAACAAATCACAAAATTTTCTTAAATAAATGTAAATTTAAGAGGTATAGTTTTTATTCAAATGTGCTTTCGAAACGAATGTACGCTGTCTTAGTTGTGTATTTTAACAGCTCTTTATCTTAGTAAGCGGTCAAAACTTCGTAACTTGCGTTTTTTTGTCTTTTAATTTATTTTTATTATAATCAAGTTTTGAATAGAAATATTAGATTACCACACCTTTTGAAAAGCTTAAACGATGAAAAACAAAGGGGGCTCAGTAGTTAACTTGGATTTTAAGCGATTTTTTGTACTGATTTAGTGGTCAAAACTTATTAAATTGATCAAGTACAAAAAAATGTAAAAGCATGAATATTGTCTGACAATTTCTGATGAGTTTGATTTTTACCTAAACCTCCCCATTTTTCCAACTTTATACATTTTGTAATGTCTTCCTGTTTCATGGGAGGAGCATTGTAGCCCAATGACCTTGTCAAGGGGCATCGGTAGTCCCCTGGTTTGTGTAAAGTTTTGATTTTTTTTGATAAATAAAAGCAAAATATTCGTTTTAATGAAAACAAGACACACTTTTGAACATATCCTTTTTTATTTGAGCATCTCGAGAACAAATTATCTTTCAACAGTGTTGCTTACTGCATTGTATTTCATTTTTATTGACACAGATGTGTCAACTCATGTTTGGGGGCTCGAACCCTCGATTCCTGTGTATAATGTTCGAACAGTGCAAATTTTTTATTCCGACATAGCTCCAATTTCGATCTGATTTTTTTTTATAATTTAAAATCTTTATGAATTCTTCTAAGTATCATTAATTTTTGCTCCATTTTATCTTTAACAATAGTTAAAAATCTAACTTTAGTTATTGATAAAGAGTACTTTGAGAGGCGCTTAAAGATTTACCTCTTAACGTCCCGTTTAGAGGTTTAAGGAGGTTAAAGGGTTTGACATTTTAGTGATGTGTTATACCAAAATAGCGAAAACGGGTTTGGAAATAGTGCTATAAATTTTGAAAAATTAAGATTTGTGTTTAGTTATATTTTTTTTTTCGTTTAATATCTTGAATTGACTAAGGTTTAAATCTGGTTTATAATGTCGTTTAATATGCTATGTTCGATATTATATGGTTAGTGTTATATCTCTAATATACGTGGTTAATTATGTATAGCTACCTGTTGTTAACTATGGTTTAACATACTAAGAATTGTTGTATGCTTGAACTTCTTTTAATTAAAAAAGCACAAGACACTGATTCATCTGACACAAACAAAAAATTGCCAACTACTGCTGTTGGCATTTGTTTTTACTTTTACAATTACATATTATATATATATATATATATATATATATATATATATATATATATATATATATATATATTTATGCCAACTACTGCTGTTGGCATTTGTTTTTACTTTATATTTATAATTATAGACATCATTTTGAAAGTTCGCCAGCCTTTGGAATCTGAAGTTGCAAATTTTAAGGACAATGGGATTTTGTATTCATTTCTGTACCCTGCTCAAAACAAAGACATAGTTGACAAGCTTGCTCAAAGGAAGATGACTGCTTTTGGTAAGAATTTCCGATTTGTTGTCAAGAGCAACTTGAGTTGTTTTAAATAGTTATCTTGAAAAAAAAAGGTATAAGCCTATGACCCTCACTGGACATAAGGAATCATAAGGACATAAGGAAACAATTCTTGCTTCGTAATATGCAGAATAATCATAGTTAACTCGTTTTGTATAAGGATAAACTTTATCTTCACTTCTTTAAGTATTTTTCAATTTTTAAACCAAATTTCTGAAAAAAAGCATGTATTGACTAAGTATTTTTTTTTTTTTTGAAACTCGTGCTGAATCAATTACCATCTAAACAACTTTAGCTACGGTGTCCCTGGTTTCAAGTGACGCGATCTCGCTCTCTGGAATAGCGGCGACATCGAAAAGTGTGCGAGCTATTCCCTGCGAAATAAATCTACAAAAGTATGAATTCCGAGTTTATAGCTGGAATGTGAGATCCGTGAAGCGTGAATCAACAAGGCTAGTGATGCCTATGAAAATGAATCGTTACCAAGCAGATGTTCTTTGTCTATCAGAGACAAGATTGAACGGAGTGTCTGAAGAAACCATACCAGTCCGTGACTCCCACAACTCTTACTTATTCCTCAACTCTTTTGCGCAAGATGGATCTGGTGACCATGGAGTGGGCTTTGTGATAGGGATCCGTGTGCAAAAAGTTCTTCTTGCATGGGATCCAGCGAACCCGAGAATAGCCAGACTTCGGCTTGAAGGAAGATTATCCAACATTTATATCATTGACATCGTGACATTGACATAATATCATGACATCGAAAAGTGTGCGAGCTATTCCCTGCGAAATAAATCAACAAAAGTATGAATTCCGAGTCTATAGCTGGAATGTGAGGTGAAGCGTGAATCAACAAGGCTAGTGATGCCTATGAAAATGAATCGTTACCAAGCAGACGTTCTTTATCTATCAGAGACAAGATTGAACGGAGTGTCTGAAGAAACCATACCAGTCCGTGACTCCGACAACTCTTACTTATTTCTCAACTCTGGTGCGCAAGATGCATCTGGTGACCAAGGAGTGGGCTTTATGATAGGGCGCCGTATGCAAAAAGCTCTTCTTGCATGGGATCCAGTGAACCCGAGAATAGCCAGACTACGGCTTGAAGGAAGATTATCCAACATTTCTATCATTACTGTCTACGCACCAACGAGAGTGGCAATGGATGCTGATACGGACTCCTTCTACTCTGATCTGGAAATTACAATGCAGAAATCACCTAAGCAAGACTCTAATTTTAGGGGGTGACTGGAACTCCCGTGTTGGCCCAACAGACCCCAATGTTAGCAATATTGTTGGTCCATCCACATTCGGCCATTGGTGCTCCAATGGTGATAGACTACTCCAGTTCGGGAGATCTCATAACCTTATCATCACCAATACAATGTTCCAACACAAACCCTCTTAAAGGATAACTTGGCGCTCAAATGATGGCTCCACAGCTGCCCAAATTGACCATATATTGATCTGTCAGCGTTGGCGCTTCTCAGTAATCGATTCTCGAGCTGAGAGGGGCGTGCACTGGGTCAAAATCTGGAAGTGATCATACGCTTGTAGTTGCAAAAATACTCTTGAAGTTGAGCGCGAGGAAGAAAAAACCCCTAAAAAGGAAGTTAAACGTGGAGAAACAAAAAACCCAACCAATGAAAAAAGACTTTTGGCTGAAGTTACAGAACCAGTTTGCAAGCCTGACAGACTGCGATGAAAACCCTACCGACCGATAGAAAAATTTCGGAACACCACGGAAAAGGTGGCTGCTGAAGTAATCGGCTATGCTCCTGCAAAGACGAGGAAAAATTATGTCTCTGAGAAAACTGTAAAGCTAATCAAGGCTAGGCGACAGGCATTAAACGCATCAATTGCAGTAAGAAAGGCGCTACGTAAACAGGTTAAATGCAGCTTGCGTCAAGACCGCCAACAATTTTGGGATGGGTTTCTATAGAGATGGAAAAAGCAGCCAGAAATAACGATACGAGAAGGCTGTATAGAACCCTCAAAGAAGTAAGTGGAAAAAAGTCACCTGTTGCGGGTCCTCTAAAAGACAATCAAGGAAGCGTGATCCCTAATGTACGAGGTAAACTTGATCATTGAAAGAATTACTTTAAAGACCTTCTTAATCCAAATACAGATGGGCAAGATGCAACGCCATTGCTGCCACCAACAGCTGAAAGACCATCATATGAAATCGACATGGCCCCACCTTCAGCTTCAGAGATACTAAACGCGACCGAACGGCTAAAAAACAATAAGTCAGCTGGAGAAGATGGTCTCCTTCCTGAGGTTTACAAGGCCTCACCACGCGTTGTAGCGCAGCAGCTAGAAACCCTCTTCAGTCTGATATGGGAGAAGAAGACCTTCCCGTCTGATTGGAAGATGTCAGTGATAACCCCAGTATTTAAAAAGGGGGACAAATACGACAGCCGCAACTACCGAAGGATATCACTCATGTATTTGGCTACCAAAGTATTTGCGATGATTATGCTTAATAGGTTCGAAGAAGTAAGGGGTGAGCGATCACGTGAAAATCAGTGCGGGTTTCGAAGAGGGAGAGGGTGCACTGACCAAATCTTCACTCTTCGCCTTATTGGAGCTGGAGCTGTTGATTGCCTACTACGAACATTGCAGATCGATCGTAAGAGTGCTGGGCGAAGAAACTAAATCCTTCAGTGTAGAAAGTGGTGTGAAACAGGGGTGTATATTGTCCCCTGTTTTGTTTAGCTACTGCATAGATTGGATTCTAAAAAGGGCGCTCAAGTTTTGATGGTGTTGTTATGTTTTTGATTGGGTATTAATGTGTCTGACCTGGACTACAAGGATGACATCGACGCTCTTGCTGCTGATCTAGCAACTGCCCAAGCAATGTTAAATGAAATAGCACATTTCTCTCAGCTACTGGGTATGAAGATCAACACGGCCAAAACTAAAGTCATGGATCTAAATATACAGTCAGATTATCAGCTTGTTCTTTACGGACAAGAGTTGGAAAAAGTCGATGGCTTCACCTATCTTGGCTCAGTAATAGACCCTCATAGAGGCTGCGACGTTGACGTACAGAACAGAATAAACAAAGCCCAGGCTTTCTTCTCACAACTTCGCCGCCATTTGTGAGATCGGCGGGAGATCAGCGTGAAGGTAAAAAATTTCTGTATATAAAGCGGCTGTTAGATCTGTGTTTTTTTATGCAGTCGAAACTTGGCCACTGGAGGTGCTTCATCTCCATGATTTGGAAGTCTTTGACTACCGCTGTCTACGAAAATTCCTGAAGATTCGATACTCCGACAGAATTTCAAATGTTGATGTGCACCACCGCCGCTGTAAAATCAAACCTGCCCCCACGATTGTCAAACAGAGAAGACTGCGTTGGCTTGTTAATGTGCTTAGAAGACCCAATGACCGTATCATGGAGCAAGTACTTCTAGCTGCCCCGTTGCGACCTGGCGGTCAATTAAAGATTTGGTGGGCGACTGTCAAAAACTTGCTGCGACCTGGCGGTCAATAAAAGAATTGGTGGGCGACTGTCAAAAACGACCTCAACCTTGTTGGTGGATTTCGAAGATTTGGCAGAAAGTGGGAGAGCTGCCTGCTCCAGTTTGCTGAAGAGTTGGCACAAGATCGCGACAAATGGGAGTCAACCATACGTAGTCTTCTAGATGCCGGGTGAAGCGTCCTCGTCTGGTCCCGCTACAAGTAAAGTACAAGAGTACAAATAATCCAGTCGAGATCACCACTCGAGTAATTTGCATAGCAGTGAAAAAGAGAGCAGCTAGAGCTGGAGCACTTGCAAATAATCCAGTCGAGGTCTCCACTCGATTAATTTGCATACCAGTAAAAAAGAGAGGAGCTAGAGCTAGAGTTGTTGCAAATAATACAGTCAAGATCTCCACTTGAGTAATTTGCATTGAAATGTTTTCACTTCTCTTACTTTCATAAATAAAAAATTATCTAAACTCTAAGAAATAAATATCAATTTATGTTAATTAAACCGACAGTCCGTGATCATTTGTTTTTTTGTTGTTTTTTTTCAGAAAAGTGCAAATTCTGTTCTGATCTTGAGAAGGCATTGGGGATATCACCCCTATTCATGTTAATTTTTGCTTGTTTTGAGTTTGACTCGGCTATTTATTGTAATTTCTGTTCGTTTTGAGTTTCATTTATTTATTGATAGTGATTTGTGGTAGTTTTACGCATGGAAGATTATTTGACTTTAGTTTTGCTCATTTTTGGCTTAATGGAGCTCTTTACTTTTCTTTGAAAAACTCATTTTGTGGAAAAAGTTTTTTAAATTAATAAAGAGAAAAAGGAAGCTATAGCGAGATACAAATTTTTGGCCTACATAATTTAAAGTCTATTCTAGAATGCTGTGTTTAAAATTTTTTCTACCTATTATTTAAGTCAGGTTTGTACGTAAAGAGCTGGGTTTAGTAGCTGCTCACTTCTTGAATTGTAAGATGTTTATATTTTTCCTCAGAGTTCCTATATTTTTCTTATAATAGGCCTGTTTTCAGATAGGGTCGTGAAGTATGTGCGCTCCGAAAAAAAATGATGAAGATTTGTCAAATGTTTTGTAACGAAAATTTCTATGGGCTGTTTCGGGTACCCGACTGACTGACCGTATTTCAACAGCAGGCTGTGCGAAAAATGTGGTTCAATCCCCATTTTTAAGGCTTTAATCAGAGAAAGTACGAGATGGTTAGGACGTTTTCTGCAGATTGCCAAAGATTGTCCTTGTCGGCCAACCACCTAGAGCTAAACAGAAAGTAGGTCGTCGACAGTTGGGGTGGAAGGATGTCGTAAATAAAGATTTAAGAGAAATGGGAACTTACTGGAAGGGTATAAAGAGGGAGGATTTGAATAGATAGGGATGGAGACTGAGCGTGCGTAACTGTGTTGGCCTCAGATGGCTTGGCGATTCGGTGAGTTGCTAAAAGACCTGTACGCAGCAGTCGTAAAAGACCTGTCTTCTACATGTGTTTGAATTTTGAAGTTTGTAAATTTTTAAGTTTGTACTGTAAATTGTAAAGTTTGTAAAGTTTGTCCACTGAATGTTGAGAGGAGAGTAATTTATTGTTTTCACTATAGACCTTCGCTTTGGTTTTATTCTTGTGTTGAAGTTTATTTATGATGTGAGTTGTTCTTGCTTATTTATTATTCTTTTTTCTTTTTTTTAGTTTCCTGTGTTTAGTTGTCGTTTTTTTGTGTTTTTTTTTTCGTTGAAGACTGGACGTAGGGCAGAAACATTCACATTTTTTTAAATTAAAATGTTGTTTTATTTCTTGTTCGCTGTTTTGTTGAAATAAAAACCCCTTTTTCTCGCTTAATTTTTCGTAGAAGGCGAATATAAAAATGAAAGCGAGATTAAGACTAAATAAATGAAAATTACTGAATATCTAATAAAAAAAATTAAAATACATTTAGTGTATATCATCGAAAATCCTATTTTGAATTTCTTGCCTATGAAACGTTAGTTTTATTTTTAGCTTTACGTTGAATCCTGACCATGTGCTTTTCGTCTTGGACCCATTGTAATCCGAAATTTCAACTGTCGGCTATAAGTTGTAATACCTTATGTCATCGCTAATACAACCATGCTAATTAAATTATATATAATTAAATCTTAAATGTCTTTTCATTTTAGTTTCTGAATTACCCTGAAGTGTTTATTGATAGGTGCATTGTCCCTTGGGAACCACGCCATTCACACAAAATATCCTTCCTGCCTTTTATCGTTCCCTCATGCTACTTTTTTACAGCTTGGACGCAAATTTTAGAGGGGGGGGGGGTTCAAGCTTGGTAAAATCTCTCCCTGGATACGGCCTTGACAATAGTCAAATACTTTTCGATCATGTGATTGTTTTTTGTTCGATTTTAGGCTCTCAGACAGCAATCCTACCAACTCAACGTTTTATGTTACTTTAGGTATAGTAATAAAATTTTGAATTTACTCTTAAATCTGTGTATTTGTAATGGTGCTCCGAAAAAATTTAAATAATACTTTCAAACAAAAAGTTGCATCAAATAATGATTTTTTTAGGATCTAATTCCAATGTCAATTGCGTTTAAGACCATTCTCCTGTTTGTATAATGTAAACAAACATTGGTGTTCCGTATCAATGTCGTATTCAGGAGTAGGAGTATCGGGTTGGACTCCTCCCCCCCCCCCGAAAATTTTATCCTATTTGTTAAGTTTTTGTTGTAGGCAGCATTTTTATATAGACAACAATAAGTGACGCCTGCCCTCAAACTACAACCGATTATCTCGCAACATATTAACAGCCGCTTAGGAATGGGAGTATGAATGGTGAGGGTGTACCGCCCAGCGTGCCAAATCTCAAACTATAGCGGATTGTCCCCCGATATGTGAGAAATGAGCAATTTCTCATTCTGGCTTTTTTACATTACTATAATTCCGAAGTACGAGTTTAGCTATGTCATTTCATATTTTTCCATGTCTGGATTTATTATTAGATCAACTGATTCTATTATTTGCTTTTTTTTTCTTTATCTTGCATATCAAGTATGATAAAACAAAAATGAAGTTTAGGTGTTTTGTCCGTTTTGAACATTTTTTTTTTAAACTAAAAAGTATTTGAATTTTAAGATTAATTTCAAGCGTTTTTGTTTTCAGCGATGGATTGTGTGCCCCGAATTTCCCGTGCCCAGGTTTTTGATGCCCTTAGCTCAATGGCCAATATCGCTGGATATCGAGCCGTTATTGAAGCAGCCAATAATTTTGGTCGATTTTTCACTGGTAATTTTCTGTTTAATCAGTTATTTAGCCAACTACTGTCTTGCTAGTTTTGTTTTATCTGGCTCTTTTTCTTGTTCTCAGGTGATTATCCATGTCTTTCCATCTAGTTTATCTTTATATTTTGTGTAAACTTTCTATGTCTTTATGAGAGTTGTTTTGATTTTATAAGAGTTGATTCCATTGTAAGAATTGATCTTAAACTTGTCTGATGGCCCAAAAAGCTAGATGGCCAACTTTTAATATTTAATCTGTCGTCAAGGCTCAGGACTGATACTCAACGCTGTATGCTTCTCAGAAAGTTTTTAGATTTTATTTTTCAAAATAATCAATAAATTTCATGTGAAATAACTCCGTCCAAAATGACTAACCTCTTTGACTAATTCTGCCCTTAAATGGCTTTAAAAGATTGAAAATGAACACGACATTGACCTCTACAAATTCTACCGCCGGTGCTGATCTTCGTTTTATTGTGCGTCAGCCAGGAAGTGCAATGGGAGGCTGGGGGCCTGCCATACCGTACTTATGCACCCCATTCCTGTTTACTTTTCTCAGGTTTCACCAGCTACCCATTTAAAGGGGTAATATTTTGTAGACTATAGCGCATAAGCACATAAAAACTTTTTCCACTCTGGATCAGGGGTAATGCTATAGTCAAAACCATAGTCAAAAACTTTTCCCACTCTGGATCATGGGTAATGCTATAGTCAAAACCATTGTCAAAAACTTTTCCCACTCTGGATCATGCTATAGTCAAAAACTTTTCCCACTCTGGATCATTGGTAATGCTTTAGTCAAAAACTTTTCCCGCTCTAGATCATGGGTAATGCTATACTCAAAACCTTTTGTATTTGTAGCTTCGCAGATTTCGCTTCTCAGCTACTCATATCGTGGTTCATTCCACTTTTTCTTTTGCTTAATATTTTGTCAGAAACCTCTGTCTTGATCCGTTTTCATTTTTGAATCGAAACAAGAGCTCATATGGCACTTGTGACGAGGCCGGAAGAGCCAAGAGCTCAAATAGCATGAGCTCTAGCGAAATTCTAAGAATCATTAGATTGATTAAAAAGGAAAGTCAGAGGCTTAATGCTGGTAGGGATTTAAAATAAGAGCTCTGAGACACATGGTCCTTCTAAATATCAAAATTCATTAAGATCCGATCACCCATTCGTAAGTTAAAAATATCTCATTTTTTCTTATTTTTCCTCTCCTTTCAACCCCCCAGATGGTAGAACCAGGGAAAAAACTTTATCAAGTCAATTTGTGCAGGTCCCTAACACGTCTACCAATTTTCATCGTCCTAGCACATCCAAAAGCACCAAACTCGCCAAAGCACTGGACCCCCCCCCCTATCTCCCCTAAAGAGAGCGGATCCAATCCAGTTACGTCAATCACGTATCTACGACATTTGCTTATTCTACCCACCAAGTTTCATCCCGATCTCTCCACTCTAAGCGTTTTCCAAGATTTCCGGTTTCACCCTCCAACTTCCCCCAATGTCACCAGATCTGGTCGGGATTTAAAATAAGAGCTCTGAGACATGAGTTCCTTCTAAATATCAAATTTCATTAAGATCTGGTCACCGTTTTAAGTTAAAAATACATCAATTTTTCTATTTCTTCCGAATTAACACCCCCCCCCAACTCTCCGAAAGAGAGCGAATCCCTTCCAATTATGTCAATCACGTATCTAGAGCTTGTGCTTATTCTTCCCATCAAGTTTCATCCCGATCTCTCCACTCTAAGCGTTTTCCAAGATTTCTGTTTCCCCCCTCTAACCTCCTCTGTCTCCGGATCGTATTCGAATTGAAAATGGAGCATCTGAGACATTAGATATTTCTATATATCAAGTTTCATTAAGATACGATCACCCTTCGTAAGATAAGGATACCTCAATTTTCACGTTTTCCAAGATTTCCGGTTTCCCCCTCAAACGTCCCCCAATGTCACTGGATCTGATCGGGATTGAAAATGAGAGCTCTGAAGCACAAGATGCTTCTAAATATCAAATTTCATTAAGATCTGATTACCCGTTCCTAAGTTACAAATACCTCATTTTTTCTAATTTTTCCGAATTCCCCCCCCCCCCCAACTCCCCCAAAAAGAGCCATTCCGGTCTGGTTTTGTCAGTCACGTATCTTGGACTTGTGCTTATTCTTCTCACCAAGTTTCACCCTGATGTTTCCAGTGTAAGCCTTTTCCAAGATATGCGGTCCTCCCCCCTCCAACTCCTCCCAATGACACTGGATCCAGTCGGCATTTAATATAATAGATCTAAGTTACGAGATTCTTCTAAATATGAAATTCATTAAGATCCAATCACTCCTTCGTAAGTTAAAAATATATGTTTTCGAATTTTTCAGAATTAACCTTCCCCTCAACTCCCCCAAAGAGAGTGGAACCGTTCCGGTTGTGTCATTCACGTATCTAGGACTTGTGATTAATTTTTCCATCAAGTTTCATCCTGATCCCTCCCCTCTCTAAGCGCTTTCCAAGATTTTAGGTTTCCATCTCCAACTCGCCCCAATGTCATCGGATCCGGTAGGGATTTAAATAAGAGCTCTGAGACACGATATCCTTCTAAATATCAAATTTCATTAAGATCTGATTACCCGTTCGTAAGTTAAAAATACCTCGTTTTTTCTAATTTTTCCAAATTAACTGTCCCCCACTCCCTCCCCCACCCCAGATGGTCGAATCGGGGAAACGACTATTTCTTACTTAATCTGGTCTGGTACCTGATACGCCTGCCAATCGTTTTAGCTTATCTGGAAGTGCCTAAACTAGCAAAACCGGGACAGAACGACCGACACAATTCTTGATCGCTATATGTCACCTGGTTAATACCAAGTGCCATAAAAAAGGAGATAATGCAGAGCGTAACTGTGCAACTTTTGAAAAGCCGTATATTTAAAGCTTCACATATACTTTCTATCATGTACTTGACCAAAGATTGTGGGTATAACTTATAAGAGTGGTAACTGGCGCTAATGTAGACAAGAATATTAACGCCATCTAGCGTTCGGGGTTTCTTTCTATTTTTAAGTTTAATAATAAGAAAAAAATGGTTCAATTGGTGTAACTGGGGAATCAGTGTCTGAGTTTTAGACATTTCCCCCCCCCCCCCTCAGAAAATTATGCTTAAAATTATTATGAAAATCATTCATTCAATTCCAAAACAAGTAGAACTTAAATTTAATAATCAAGCTTAAATGCTTACTAAAGGCACTAGATATGGTAAATAAGTCCTTAAACAGTTTTCTCTATGTTGTTCCAATGCTCTGCTGACGCCGAAGTAAAACGAAGAAGAAAAAACCGAAGATAAAGAATACATTAGTGCTAACCATTCAAAATTATGTGAGGGGGGAGGTTGAGTCTAGGGGTATGATTTGCTCTGGGGCAGCGGAGCAATTGCCCCTTCCAGACCTTAGTTTGTCCCCAGAACCCAGTTTTTTGGTGTCAGTTTCGTATACATTTAGAAATTTAGAAATTGCATTTTTTTTGTACCCGTGAGCAAATTGTTATACCCAGATTGTACTTGTTATTGTCTCTCCTCCTCCCCCCTCCCCCCAAAAAAACAACAAAATACTGAAAAAATATGCAAGACGTACGGAAGGTTAGGATTCATAAGTGTTCACTTTTAATTCTCTGGATTTGAGATGACTCAAACAGACGAGCCTCAGTCTATCTATAAAAACAATTCTATAAAAATCTATAAGAAAATAGCCCCCCCCCCCCGTGGAAAATACTCCCCAGGAAAATACCCTCTCCCTGAGGGAAACACCACCACCCCTTCTCTTGAGGAAAATGCTCCCACCCCCTGCGGGAAAACCCTCCGGGAAATATTTCCCTTGGAAAATACCCCCATCGGAAAATACCCTTCTATGTTTCCAGCGAGGGGGAGGGGGGCAAACGCCAGCCACCTAGCGTTAGATCTTAATTTTGGACAGGAAACCGAATACAAAGTTTGAAAAAGGCCAAAAGGGGCCAAACGCTAGATGGTGTTGATTTTTTTTACACTAGTGCCATTTTTCACTCTTATAGGTTAATCATACTCTTTGGATTGGACTTTATAAGTGTTTGGTCTCTGCTTGAAAAGATTGTTTTATCTTGTATGCTTAGGAATTCTATTTAAGTGGCCACCAAGTGTGATAAGTCATTAGGAGTATAATTTTCTACCTAAATATTTGTTAAATATCCGTAACTTTCACACTAAAAAAATGGGGACGATGTTTGGGTATTTCCTGTTTATGGTGGTCGTTAGACTGGTTCCTTTGCTAGTTGCTGATAGTGTTTGACAGAAAATGTGTTTTGGGGAGAGAGGGAACTTGAATTCCTACCCGTAAAAGTTAACTTACACCATTATTTATATTCATAATAGTTATGGACTTCTATTATAGGCTAATATATTGCCTTTCAAAGTTGGGAATATATCAGGGTATAAAAATCCAATGCTCAGATGTTCTCTGTTTTTAGGAATACTATTACCAAGCCTAAGGACCGCATACCCAAGCTGAACGAATCAACTGTGAAAAATCTCCCAATCTAATTCAGATTAAGTAAAAGAAGGTAAAGAATACAGCACTGGACTTTACAATCCCTACCAGCAGTACTGATCTCCCTTTCATGGCCCTTTACCCAGGAAGTACTATTGAGGGGGGGGGGGTTAGCCATCCTGTGCCTTCGAACCCTTTTCCTGTTTACCTTCCCCAAATGTCTTCTGGTACCCATTTAGATCTGGGTTGACTCTGTCTGAGCTTAAAGAGTCATACTACTGACCTCTGTTCCAAATCAAAGAACCAGCGGCACCAGGACTTGAACCCCTGTCCTCGCGAATAAAGGCCTTCAAGTCTAGCATGCTAACCACTCGGTTAAGACGGATAAAATATTATTAAGTAAATTGATTTTTTAATATAGAAAAAGAAATCATATTTAATTCAAAAGCAATAGCTGGTAATAGACTGACACAAACAACCTAGTTTTTCTGGAAAACTATATTTTTCCTAACTAGGTCCTAGTAATAACCAGCTGGTTCGGGTTATATCACAAATTATGTATCTCCGTAAAACAAAAAGAAAAACAACATGGACAATACACCACTGGATCGATTTTATTTAATACTTAATTTGCCTTAAAATGTTCGAGATTTCCTTATGTTCTTTTACCTTTACAAATCATGAGATTTGAGTGTTTTTTAGTATGCGTGACAGTGTTTTGTAGTGGAAGGAAATGCGTATATTGGAACCAATTCTTTGGTTCATTTGGGCTAAGATTCCCCATTGATTCGGGCTATTTGAAAAGGATTTGGGCATTTATTTCGGCTAATTGAATCCTCATTGATTGGGTCTAATTGAAAAGGATTAGGTCATTCATTTGGAGTAATTGAATCCTCAATTTTAGAAGACTTTTCTAAGTGCATACAATATAAAGTGTTTATTGAGGGCATAAGTAGTAAACTATTAGAAGTTTAGATTAGAGGCAATATTTTGGGCTTCTGAATCACTCATATCTATGGCTAATGTTCTTCACTTGTCTTCTTTTGTCATATTAATTTCAATGGAAACACATTAATTTCAGGCCAGATTACTGCCGCTGGTAAAGTTCCGCCAGCAAAAATTTTAGTTATTGGCGGGGGTGTAGCAGGACTTGCTGCTATGGGACAAGCTAAAAACATGGGTGCTATTGTCCGTGGATTTGATACAAGATCAGCTGTAAAGGAACAAGTGGAGTCCATGGGTGCTGAATTTCTTGAACTAGATTTCAAGGTAAGAAGCAGTTTGAATTTGAATTTTTAATGCCTACAGGTGGCTCCTGTATTGTTGAGACGAGTTGCGCTTTGACTGTTGATTCTACTTTTGTGGTTCTTGCACGGAGTAGTTATTGTATGTATTGTTTTGATTTTTTTTTTTTTATTTCTTTTGGTTTTAGATTCTTTCTTTTATTTTGATATTTGGAATAAAAGGGAATAAAGAGAAGGAAAAAAAAACTTTTAATTTTTTTTGTGTTTATTCGTCTGATTGCTCTTCTTTTTTTTCCCTAATTTTTTCACCTCACGGAGAAGAAAAAGAAATACGACAAGAAAAATACAAGAGTAGTTGTTGTATGTATTGTTTTGATTTTTTTTTCATTTCTTTTGGTTTTAGATTCTTTCTTTTATTTTGATATTTGGAATAAAAGGGAATAAAGAGAAGGGAAAAAAATCATTTTTTTTTGTATATATTTGTCTGATTGCTCTTCTTCTTTTTCTTCCTAATTTATTCACTTCACGAAGAAGAAAATGAAATACGACAAGAAAAATACAACATACCATGGGCAGTAAATGCTTAAGCCAAGTAAAGGAAGTAAGTTTGTTTGTGTACCGTACTTTGCTATGAGACTTGCAAGGCTTTTCACGTTCTTCCATTTCTGCGTGTTTATTATCTTTTGTATCAATTACCCATAAAAAGGTTTTAAGTATATACAAAACTGTTAAAACGTTTCAGAAACGTTTTAAATTAACGTTAAAACGTTAAAAATCAACAAAAATCAGTGTAAAAAATGGATTCTCATGATGTATCTAGTGTTAACGGATTTTTTTTTTTCGAGTTTCGATTACTATTGAGCCGTGTCGCTCCTTACTTATAGTTCGTTACCATGAACTGTTGTAAGGAGCGACCCGGCTCAATAGTAAGCAAACCTCTTAAAAAACGGAATTTTGATACTAATAGATACATCAAAAGAATTGAATTTTCATGATAATTTTAGATATATAAGCTTAATCAAATTTAGTCTTACCCATCAAAAGTTACGAGCCTGTGATAATTTGTCTTATTTTGGAAAATAGGGGGAAACACCCACTAAAAGTCAAAGAATCCTAACGAAAATCACACCATCGCATTCAGCGTATCAGAGAACCCGACTGAAGAAGTTTCAATCTCCTATCTACAACAATATGGAATTTCGTATTTTTTGCCAGAAGACCGATCACGGGTCCGTGTCTTTTTTTTGTCTTTTTTTTTTCAGGGGTGATCGTATCCGCCCAGTGGTGCTAGAATGTCGCGAGAGGGCTCATTATAACGGAAACGAAAAGTTCTAGTTCCCTTTTATGTGAACGAAAAAATTGGAGGGCAACTAGGGCCCCTCCCACGCTCATTATTTTCCCAAAGTCATTGGATCAAAATTTTGAAATAGCCATTTTGTTTAGCTTAGTCCAAAAACCTAATAACAATGTCTTTGGAGACGATTTACTCCCCCATAGTCCAAGGGGGAGGGGCTGCAAGTTAAAAAATTTGACCAGTGTTTAAGTATAGTAATGGTTATTGGGAAGTGCACAGACGTTTTCAGGGGTATTTTTTGGTTAGAAGGGGGGTTTGAGGGGAGGGAGTCACGTGGGATGATCTTTCCATGGAGGAATATGTCATGGGGGAAGATAATTTCCATGAAGGGGGCGAAGAATATTCTAACACTATTTCAAAAAAAGCAATGAAAAAATAAATATGGCTTTTCCCTCCTCAACGCCCCGCTCTTTACGCTAAAGTTTTTTAACTGTTTTAAAAAGTAAAGTTGAGAGAAAGAGTCAAACTTTAGCGTAAAGAGCGGGGCGTTGAGGAGGGAAAAGTCCCCTTAATATACGGAGTAATTTTTGTTCTTTTTAATTAATGTCGCTCCTTACTTTCAGTTAAAAACTTTTTTTTTCATTTAATCAACAATCTAAATCCATAATTATCTTTTTGAGCTTAGTTGTTGAATTCACAGTTGAGTGGGATGTGGCAATATTTTGCTATTTTTCAAATTTTTGTTACAATAAATATTTGGTTTAAGGGAGATCAATAACTTTATTAGGGTTTATTTTGGGTATTATTTTATTAGTATATTAAGGGTTTATTTTTCTTGCCTCTGGGTGAAGGAAAAGGTTTCTGGGCAAGGTTAGGAATAATAATGGTCGATGATGAGCTGATGATGAATGACGGCTATTAAGTCTTAGTTTTGGAAGATACTAACACTAGAATTCTAGTATGTTTACTTTATGACTTTTTCTGAATTTACCTCCTTCCCTATTCTCGAATAAATAAATTCCTTCTTATTTTATGCGTCTATCATATCACAGAATGAGGCCTATGAATGACCATGACGTCAACCCTAACAAAATATTTCTTCAGCAATTGCTTTTAATGATGATGTTATATATAATGCTGTTTTAATGATGACAATATATATATATATATATATATATATATATATATATATATATATATATATATATATATATATATATATATATATATATATATATATATATATATATATATATATGTATACTAGCTGTTGGGGTGGGCTTCGCGCCATCCCAACACTTAGTTGGTGGGGGCACTTTGTCCCCCAAGCCCCCCCCCCCGCTCGAGTAAGTTGTTACGTGCCATATTAGTTACACGCCATTGTAGTTGTGTCCCTGTGTCCCACCTGTGAATATAGATAGATCTATATATATATAAAAATAGGTTGTATATATATGTTTTTAATTACGTAAAACTTGCGAATATACAACATTCTTCGCTGTCCTATTGTCTGTGCATATAAATAGATTGTCAGGTTTACCGACTCTGAACATGCAACATATAATTGTCCATGGGAAAAACAATCCGTATTCAGATCTATACCTCATTAGTCTAATGATTGCCCTTGAGCTTTGTTGATGGTGATTGCTAATCGAACATTCCCTGTGTCCCCGTCGTCATTTATATATCCTCCCTGTGCCCCCCGGCGTCCCCGTTGTTGTTGTGTCCCTGTGCCCCGGTCGTCATTTATATTTCCTGTGTCCCGGTCGTCATTTGTGTCCCGGTGTTCTAGTCTGTAATTTCTCTTTGAGTGTCCCGGTCGTCATTTATATTCCCTGTGTCCCGGTCGTCATTTGTGTCCCGGTGTCCCGGTCTGTAATTTCGTCAGTCGACAAACATGACGTCAGTCGACAAACAACTTCATGACGGAATAATATATATATATATATATATATATATATATATATATATATATATATATATATATATATATATATATATATATAAAGTTTATTGACGGGATCAATTCATTCAAGTACCTACCAGAAAAGCTATGGCTCTAATGCGATGATTTCTAACGTGGGGCATAGAAATATATTGGTGGGTCATGGGCAGGACGTACCCCCTTTAGCTGACCATGCTCTCAACCCTTAATTTTGAGAAAAAAATTCATGTAAATGACTTCACTTTTTCATACTTTTAAATGTACAAAACAGTATTGCAATGACATTACGCATTGTATAAAAGGTGTTTGTACCGATAAATTTAGTATAATTAGTATATTTTGCAAAATTTTCATTTATTAACAAAATTATTATTAATTTTTTTTTATTTGATTAATGATTTATCAATTAGTCCCCCTCTAAAATCGTCTCTGAAAAAAACCTTCTGCTTGAAAAAAGTGGATAAGCAAAATAAGCATTTTCTGAGCATAGGAAGTATTTTATTAAATGAATATAATTCTTGGAAGAAAGTCAGACATAATAGAATTTAAAAACTGTATTAGTTAAAGTGTAGATATTTTTCTGCGCAAGTCTAGTTTGGCTGTGACGTCCTGATTTTTATCCTATGTATCTCAGACGGTCAAAGTAAAACGTGAAAGTAGGTAAACATTATTACATCGGGGTATACATTAGGAAATAAGTGGAGTAGAAATAACTGGTTGTAGAAATTAATGCGGTTGTAAAAAGAAAAATGGTTAGCTGATTTACATAGAACTTACATCTTTTTAGGAAGAAGGTGAAGCTGTCGGAGGCTATGCGAAAGAGATGTCGAAAGAATTTATTGAAGCGGAAATGGCGTTGTTTGCCAAACAAGCTAAGGAAGTTGATGTTATCATAACTACTGCTCTTATACCAGGAAAAAAAGCTCCCACACTCATCACAAAGGTAATTTCAATCAAGTCAATGGGATATATGTAGAATTGTTTTCAAACAGTTCGTGGTAACGAACTGTAGTAAGGAGCGAACCGGCTCAATAGTAACCAAAACTCTAAAAAATTGAATTTTGATATCAATAGCTACATCAAAAGAATCGCATTTTAATGCTGATTTTAAATATATAAGTTTCATTAAGTTTAGTCTTACCCATCAAAAGTTACGAGTCTGAGAAAATTTGCCTTATTTTAGAAAATAGGGAGAAACATCCCCTAAAAGTCGTAGGATCTTAACGAAAATGACACCATCAGATTCAGCGTATCAGAGAACCCTACTATAGAAGTTTCAAGCTCCTATCTACAAAAATGTGGAATTTTGTATTTTCTTTTCCCCAGGGGTCATCGTATCGACCAAGTGGTCCTAGAATGTCGCAAGAGGGCTCATTCTAACGGAAATGAAAAGTTCTAGTGCCCTTTTTAAGTGACCAAAAAAATTGGAGGGCATCTAGGCCCCCTCCCACGCTCATTTTTTTCCAAAGTCAACGGATCAAAATTTTGAGATAGCCATTTTGTTCATCATAGTCGAAAACCATATTAACTATGTCTTTGGGGATTACTTACTCCCCCACAATCCCTGGGGGAGGGGCTGCAAGTTACAAACTTTGACCAGTGTTTACATATAGTAATGGTTATTGGGAAGTGTACAGACGTTTTCAGGGGGATTTTATTTTGTTTGGGGGTGGGGCTGAGGAGAGGGGGCTATTTTGGAGGATCTTTCCTTGGAGGAATCTGTCACGGGGGAAGAAAAATTCAATGAAAAGGGCGCAGGGTTCTCTAGCATTACTATAAGAAAACAATGAAAAATAAACATGAAAACGTTTTTTCAAATGAAAGGAAGAAGTAGCGTTGAAACTTAAAACGAACAGAGATAATTACGCATATGAGGGGTTCTAAAAATACTTTAGCATAAAGAGCGAGGTATTTAGGAGGAGATAAATACCTTGCTCTTTATGCTAAAGTATTTTTAGTAATTTCAACTATTTATTCTACGGCCTTTCTGATTCAGGGGTCATTCTTAAAGAATTGGGACAAAACTTACGATTTAGTGTAAAGAGCGAGGTATTAACGAGGGTACAAACCCCCTCGTATACATAATAAAAATATAAGGTTATGAAAGTTTGTTACGTAAGTTAATTCTTAAGTTACGTGTATTTTTTACTAATAAAAACGTTCATTAAAAATTAAAAGTTCTAGTTGCCTTTTTAAGTAACCGAAAAACTGGAGGGCAACTAGGCCTCCTTCTCC